>NC_133617.1:730624029-730924029 GCF_048593235.1 Sminthopsis crassicaudata
CTCTCTTTCTCTGAAAACCAACCCACCCTGGTAAGCAAATCCCAATGTATTTGTACAAAGGCTGAAAGATATACTGTATTTCAAGAATTGACTGATCCCAGCAAAGTCAGCAGAAAAACAGAATTGCCTTTATGGGTTTTCTCTGCACCTGATTTCTTCATTTTTCTTGTTGGGTGACTATTTGAATGGCTTGTCTTTCCACAAGATATAAATTCTTTCTTTACTATGCTATTTATTCACTTGAAAAGTCTTTTTTAAATACAAAACACAAATCCTAATGTCATTTACCAATAATTTTTGGATCTGCTTAGAGCTGATCTCATACTTATCCTCCCTCCAGTCCTTGTCAGAATAATAGATGAATAGCCACAACTTTCCTTTCAGATAGTTATGAATGGTAACAGCCTGTAGAACAGGGATTTCCCCCTCCCTTCCCTTGATTAATAGATGTCTAAAAACCATAGCATTTCCAAGCTTTTTATAATTCAGATTGTTTTTTTAAAGATTAAAAGAATTCTAAGGATGAGTTTCTGAGCATGGCAGGGAGAGTATCCCCTCTCTTTTATTTCAAAGGATTGTAATTGAATGAATTAATTTATTCAATTAAGAAAAATAATTTATTAATCCAAATGGTGTAGTTAATAAAATACTAGCCTCAAAGGTAAGAAGACTTGAGTTTTAAGTTCTCACTTCTTGCCATATACTGGCGATATGACCCTGGGTTCACCCTTAACGCTCTTGTCTACTATCTAAGACTATAAATAAGAGAGAAGGCACAAAAAGAATTGCTTTCACTTGAGATTCCAAATATTTTTTTTAATTACAAACTGAGAATAATGACTAATTCTATAGGATTAAGGGCTGGAATTGAAAATGCAAAAGGGGAGACAGTCTCTGCTGTCAAAATACTTCCATAAAATCTTAAGTTTTCTGTAAAAAACAGATGGGCAGTGTGGTGCAGTGAGATGAATACAAGATTTCTGGATGTGGGTTGGGATCCCAAAGAAAGTAGGATTTTAGATGGACCTTAAAAGAAGCCAGATAGTGCAGTAGATAGAACACTGATGCTAGAATCATAAAAGAAGCCAATGAGGTCAGTGGTCAGAGTGGGGAGAAAGAGAGCATCTCAGGCATGAGATGGAGAGCCTAGGAAGATTCTTTATCTATAAAATGAAGGTGCTGGACTACAAAATCTAGCTCTAAATCAAAGACTCTCTGGAGACTAAGGAGGGGGTCAGAATTCTAGGTAGTTTGCTCTACCAGAGAGTGTTTCCCAAGCCTGGTCAACCAATTTGTAGGCAGGAAATGGAATTTCTAGTTCTTAACATTGACAAAATAATTAATTGTTGAATATTAGGTGATCACATACATGTGCATCTAAAGAACCAGATTTCCCAAAATCTCTTCAATCATACTGGGTTTTTTCTATACAAAGGAAAAGAGAAGCCCTGAGGGTCCTTTTTTTCTATATACATATTCTCCTCTTGTGAAATTTTCACTTCAGAACAATCATTCCTGGTCTTTGAAAGTGAATGTGGGTTTTCAAATAAAGGAATAAAGAAAACTCTAGTTTCAAGATCTAAGTGTAATTAATCACCAGTTCAGCTAACCCACATGGACTTTGACAGAGCCATCATCAACATGGAGTCCAAGGGAATGAAATATCCAAAGGGGAAAAAGGTGTCCATCTCCCTAAACAATAGTGACTAAATCCAGATCTGGAAGTTTGAAAGAGTGGAATCAAGGAGTTATAGAAAGTTAATTCCAAAGAAAGATTTATTCAAGGTAGAAAAAATACATCATAGAGAGTCACAGATTTATACCTAGAAGGCATCTTGGAAACCATCTGGTTCAGATAAGGAGATTGAGGCCCAAGGAGCCTAAAAGAGCCAAGATAATGAGCACCAGACATGGTGTTGGAACCCATTAGAACTTAAGAACTCAAGTCTGGTTCTCCAGAAACTCATCATTCTGCAAGACCATATCAACTTTGTAGCTCACACCTCCTTGGAGCATTACCGTCTCAGGTGCAAAACTTCATCGCATCCCTATGTAACATCCTACCCCACCCCATTCCCTGAGACTTTTCATTTTTTATTTTTTAATGTGTTGTCTCCCACATAAGATAGACTGGGAATTCCCTGAGGACAGGGGCTGTCATGCCTTTCTTTGCAGGCCCAGAATTTAAGCATAGTATCTAGCACGCAGTAGGAGCTTAATAAGTATTTATTGATTCTGACTCAAAATAGAAGTCAAATATCAACTGCAAACACCATCCCGATAGGACTCTTTGTTTTTGCTCAATGACTGATACAACTAAATTCCAGGGCAACAAAAATATTTAGAAAATTGCTTAGAGGATGTTGTAAAGGATCCTGACCTTGTTGGCTTTGAGGATGCACTACCATTATTGAGGACAGCTGTGTCCTAGAAAGGGCTCAAGTTCTCCAGGCCAAGATGAACTGGTGTGCTAAACACAATTTTGAAATAAAACCTTAAAATGTGTAGACCTCATTCTCTCTCTATTAGTCTCTTTCTTTGGCAGAGAAAGGGAAGAAGCGGGGGAGGGAGAGAGGGAATTCTATGAAATCCAAACAAACATGTAAGATCCAGAGAGGTTGGCCAGTTCACACCATGGAACATGACCCATCATGTGTCTTCTCTCAACCGCTCACCCATTTCTTTCCCCAAGGAGGAAAATTAAATATTGCAAAGCTCTGTGGCCATTAAAAACAAGCCATCACTTAGAAGTAATGGGTATTCATGCTACATACATAAATAAAAAATCTGTACAAAGCATAAACACATTTATAGGGGCTCCTTAAAGATTTTGCCTTTTCTCTATAAATGTCCTGAAAGATTCATTAAGAGCTGGAGAGCACATCAATCCTGATTGATTAACTGTATATTTAAGCATCAGACTGAAAACAATTCCTGGTGATGTTAACATACTATTTGCCCACCAGTGATTAGTCTATTTATTTTACTTCCCGACAATATTTCTGGAATTAAGTCACTGTTAATCTATGTCAAGTGAGGGAGACAAGACCACCTCCCTTCCACCTCCCAACTTTTAGCTCTTCTCTTTCCTGCTGGTATCTTAAAACTAAACTGGGGTGAGCAAACCAAGGCACCCAGAGTCATGTCTGCATCAGACCATGAAACCCAGAGAAGCAACACTGAGGAAGGAAAAAAGGACCAGACTGAAGTCAGAATGTGGAAGGTAAACTCCCATCGCAAAGGCTTACAGGCTGGGACCTGGGCAAAGGGAACTCTACTCCTCTGAGCCCTAGTTTTCTCAACCGCAAAGTGAGTTATATACAATGCAGCAACCACTGTGGGACCTAGGAAAGAGATTTGTGGATCAGTATAGAGAAACTGGGGTCAGTATGGAGGCTGTGAACCCAAAGTGAAATAAATTCGTTTCTTTTGGCTTAGCTTTTGTACGTAAGCTAGATAGCTAGTCTCTGTGTTTATTAATAAAATGACAGAACGGTTTTTAAAGAACAGTCATATTTCCAAAATGGCCACAGGGATGGCAAGGAATTGGAAACTGAGTGGATGCCCATAAGCTGGGGAATGGCTGAATAAATCAAGGTTTATGAATGTAATGGAATATATACATATATATGTATATATATACATATACATATATATATACATATATATATATATATATATATATATATATATATATATATATATATATATATATAAAAAATTCTATAAGAAATGACAAGCAGACTGATTTCAGAAAAGCCTGGAAAGACTTAGATGAACTGATACTGAGCCAAGTGAGCAGAACCAGGAAAACATTGTACATGGCAACAGCATGATTGTGTGATGAACAACTATGATAGAGTTAGCTTTTCTCAGCAATACACTGACTGATCCAAGACAGTTCTAACAGACTTGGGATCGAAAATGCATTGCATCCAGAGAAAGAATTGTAGAGACTGAATGCAGAACAAAGCATATCATTTTCATTGTTTTCTTTGGCTTTTTTCTTTGTCATGGCTTTTTCCTTTTGTTCTGATTCTTTTTCACAACATGACTAACAATCTTTATAATGATTGTACATGGATAACCTATATCAGATTGCTTGCTGTCTTGGGAAGGCGGAAAGAGATAAGAGAGGGAAGGAGAAAAAATTTGGAATTCAAAATCTTTCAAAAATGATTGTTGTAAACTCTCTTTACATGTAATTGGAAAATTAAAATACTATTATTTTAAATAGCTACAGGCCTCCAAAATAGCTACGGATTTAAAAAAGAAAAAAACAACTTTATCAAAATAGATCACCAGGATAAGAGCCAAGAAAGAGATTCAAGGAATTAGAGTAGGAAATGAGGAAATCAAACTATCAGATGACATGATGGTATACTTAGAGAACCCCAAAGACTCTGCTAAAAAGCTATTGGAAATAATTCAGAATTTTAGCAAAATGGCAGGATACAAAATAAATCCACATAAATCCTCAGCATTCTTATATATCACCAACAAAATGCAACAGCAAGAGATACAAAGAGAAATTCCATTCCAATCAAATGTTGAGAGTATAAAGTATTTGGGAATCCATCTACCAAAGAATAGACAGGAATTATATGAGAAAAATTACAAAACACTTGCCACAAAAATAAAGTCAGATTTAAATAATTGGAAAGACATTCCGTGCTCTTGGATAGGCCGAGCGAATATAATAAAGATGACAATACTCCCCAAACTAATCTATTTGTTTAGGGCTATACCAATCAGAGTCCCAAGAAACTATTTTAATGACCTAGAAAAAATAACAACAAAATTCATATGGAAGAATAAAAGGTCGAGAATTGCAAGGGAACTAATGAAAAAAAAAGTCAGAGGAAGGTGGTCTAAGTGTACCTGATCTAAAGCTATATTATATAGCAGCAGTCACCAAAACCATTTGGTATTGGTTAAGAAATAGACCGGTAGATCAGTGGAACAGATTAGATAAAAAGGACAAAAAAGGGCACATCTATAGCAATCTAATCTTTGACAAACCCAAAGATACCAACATTAGGGATAAAAATTCATTATTTGAAAAAAAAACTGTTGGGAAAACTGGAAATTAGTATGGCAGAAATTAGATATGGATCCACACTTAACACCATATACCAAGATAAGATCAAAATGGGTCCATGATTTAGGCATAAAGAATGAGATCTTAAATAGATTAGAGGAACAGAGGATAGTCTACCTCTCAGACCTGTGGAGGAGGAAGGAATGTATGACCAGAGGAGAATTAGAGATCATTATTGATCACAAAATAGAAGATTTTGATTACATCAAACTAAAAAGTTTCTGTACAAACAAAACTAATGTAAACAAGATTAGAAGGGAAGTAACAAATTGGGAAAATATTTTTAAAGTTAAAGGTTCTGACAAAGGTCTCATTTCCAAAATATATAGAGAACTGAACCTAATTTATAAGAAATCAAACCATTCTCCAATTGATAAATGGTCAAAGGATATGAACAGACAATTCTCAGATGATGAAATTGAAACTATATCCACTCATATGAAAGTGTTCCAAATCACTACTGATCAGAGAAATGCAAATCAAATTAAGACAACTCTGAGACACCACTACACACCTGTCAGATTGGCTAAGATGACAGGAACAAATAATGATGAATGTTGGAGGGGATGTGGGAAAACTGGCACACTGATGCATTGTTGGTGGAGTTGTGAAAGAATCCAGCCATTCTGGAGAGCAATTTGGAACTATGCCCAAAAAGTTATCAAACTGTGCATATCCTTTGACCCAGCATTGCTGTTATTGGGCTTATATCCCAAAGAAATACTAAAGAGCGGAAAGGGACCTGCATGTGCCAAAATGTTTGTGGCAGCTCTATTTATTGTAGCTAGAACTGGAAGTTGAATAGATGTCCATCAATTGGAGAATGGTTGGGTAAATTATGATATATGAAGGTTATGGAATATTATTGCTCTGTAAGAAATGACCAGCAGGAGGAATACAGAGAGGCTTGGAGAGACTTACATCAACTGATGCTGAGTGAAAAGAGCAAAACCAGAAGATCGCTGTACACTTCAATGCTGTATGAAGATGTATTCTGATGGAAGTGGATATCTTCAACATAAAGAAGATCCAACTCACTTCCAGTTGATCAATGATGGACAGAAACAACTACACCCAGAGAAGGAACACTGGGAAGGGAATGTAAATTGTTAGCATTACTGTCTATCTACCCAGGTTACTTATACCTTTGGAAGCTAATAATTAATGTGCAACAAGAAAATGATATTCACACACATGTATTGTATCTAGGTTATATTGTAACACATGTAAAATGTATGGGATTGCCTGTCATCGGGGGGAGGGAGTGGAGGGGGGGGATAATTTGGAAAAATGAATACAGGGGATAATATTATTTTAAAAATTACTCATGCATATATACTGTGAAAAAAAAATTCTAAAAAAAATAGATCACCAGGAAGCATTTGGAGATAAACAAAAAGGGCAAAATGGGGACTGGCCACTCTTTCCCAGGAGCTTGGGGCTCTTTCCCCTCAATCCTTCCCTGCACCTTATATCAGTCATGAAGGGAACCATGTTGAAAGGATACTGAATGCAGAGGAGAATATTATTGCTTATGTATTTTACACAGCATCAAGACTTCAATATGTCATACACAAGTAACATATCAGCATAAAGATAGTATTAATATTATTTTGATAAAATGATCAAGATTGGTATTTTCCCAGGGTCACACAGCTAGGAAATGTCAAGGGTTGAAGTCTTATTTGAACTCAGGTCCCCTTGACTCCAGATCCAGTGATTTATCCCCTATGCCCCCAAGCTGCCTCCAAGATAGTATTAATAAAGCTCCTCATGGTATGAATATTCTAATATTTCTAGTAATATTCATACTCTAATACTTCAGTAGTACCATACCTCAATATCTCATTTAGAATTAATACTTCACTGTTAAATATAATATTACTACTTCAACATTTCCAATGTCATTAATACCTCAATAGTGATGATACCCTAAATGTCCTAATACATGTACAAAAATTTATACTCTAATACTCCTAGTAGTATCACTACCTCAGTACTTCATATAGAATTAATGATTCAGTATTGAATATAGAATTAAGATCTCAATAGTTCTAATAGTATTAATACACTAACATTTTAAATAACATTCATATTCCAATACTACTGGCAATATTAATACTTATTAATCATTATTTCATAAAGAATTAATGTTTCAGCACTAAATATAATAGTAATGCTGTACTATTTCTAAAGATATTGAGGCTTCAATATTTCTAATAACACTGGTATTTCAATATTTCTAGTAGTAGTATTAATACCTCAATACTACTAGAAGTATTAATACTTCAATTTTTGTAGCATTCATACGCCAGTACTTCATGAAGAACCAATACTTTAGTGCTGCAATGAGCATTAACATTGCGATAATTTTAGCAGTATTAATACTCAAATACTTCCTGCAGTATTAACACTTCAACATTTCATAAAGGATCAATACTTTGGTGCTGTATCCAGCATTAAAATATTTCAATACGTGTAAAGGATTAATCCTTCTACATGTGTTGTTGGATTTAGATGTCAATCCATCATATGATACTACATTAACATTTCAATACTTGCACCAATGTTTTAGTCCTTTTATGACATTAATACTTCAGTATTTTATGTAGCATCAGTCCTTAGGACTAGAGAATCATTTTAAATCATTTTCTGGTCTTAAGCCTTCCCTTTCATGCAGCATCATGACTGTTGATAGCATTCAGACCTCACACAGCCTCCACGTTTCAGTCCTTCATTAAAGCATCGAGGCTTCAGGATCACCTGACCATTGGAACATTGCCTATGACATGGCCCTCAGACTTTAGCATCCATGCTTCTTATTTCATTCCTACTGTGGAACTCTGTACAGTGTCTTCATTACTATTGAAATATCAAGCAGGAGAAGCATATCCAAGCTTCCTTTTAACTAAGGCAAGAGATTCCACTCTTAGTAAAGTATAATTGCTCTAAGCTTGGTCTTTTCAAAGACTTGCCAAGTTCACTTCACAGAATCCCTGAAATAAAGAGAAAGCTTGGGAGGCTGAGGACCCTGGAACAAGCCAGTAATATAATGGATGGGGGGGGGGGATCCTCCCTGAGTACCCAGGTTTATTGTTTAGGAAGTCCTATTTTCAAGAATTTCTTCCCTAAATCAAATTGAAAACCCCCCTGTTAGCATTTAATCTCATTACCTTCCCATTGGTTCCCAGGGGAGATGACCCTGACAGGCTTAAAGACTACAGTTTTCTCTTCTGGCTTAATATCTTCCAGTTTTTGAATGTGGGGCAGCTGAGTGGAACAATGGATAAAGCACTGGATTTGGAATAAGGAAGACAGCTACCTGAATTTAAACTCAGCCTCAGATACTTACTAGCTCTTGACTTTAGGCAAGTCACTTAAGTCTGATGACCTCATTTTAATCATGACTAAACCTTCCCATTACCTTCAGATCCTAGTATCTTTTTCTCTTATTGAAAAAAGCCTAATTGTATGGCTTCCCCCCCCCCAAAAAAAAAGGAAAGAATTAAATGAGAGCTTGGAAAATATTTACTTGTTCTCAGCTCTTTGGTTCCTTGATTAGTCTTCTAAAGAGATTCTATTCAATTTCTGCCATTCCTAGATGAATGACATTTGAGGACATTTGGCTACCAAATACCCATAGAATCATAGAATGTTAAGAATGGAAGTCAATAAAGTCACAGAATGGAAGCAGCCTGAAAACCTGCTGCTCTGGGAAATGGGTATAAACTGTGAGCATTTTTTTTTTGTTTTTCTCCCCAGATTATTTTTACCTTCCAAATCCAATTCTTCCTTTGCAACAACAACAACAACAAAATGCGGTTCTGCACATATATATTGTACCTAGGATATACTATAACATATTTAATATGTATGGGAATGCCTGCCATCTAGGGGAGGGGGTGGAGGGAAGGAGGGGAAAAAATTCGGAACAGAAGGGAGTACAAGGGATAATGTTGTAAAAAAAAAAAATTACCTATGCATATGTACTGTCAAAAATGTTATAATTATAAAATTAATTTTTTAAAAACCTGCTGCTCTAAGTCCTAGAAAACATGTTCAATTAATCCTTATCTAGCCTTTCCCTGGAGACTTTTAGAGGGGAGAGCCCATTCCACTTTGGGGTAGCCTTCACTGTTACAAAGCTTTTTCTTACTTGAAGCCAAACCTGGCATTTTTCACAGAATGCTTCTGCCTCTGTCTCCAGGAGTCCAAGAGAAGGAGGCTAGTTCCCACTTCCATAGGATAGTTCAAATACATAGAGATGGTTTACCACATCTCTAACGTCAAGTTTGGAACCAAAGTGAAATTTATCATTTCCTTCTATTGTGAATGTTTAAAAAAACAATTCTTTTTTTTTTTTTTTTAAAGTAGAACAGCCAATTTATTTTTCTCTGATTGGTTCGGAGATGTTGACAGGCAGACAGCTCTTTACATTTGGAGAGAACAGCACCAGCAGGTTTGAAGTAGGGTGGGGATGTCCAATCTTTTTGTGCTTGGCCGGACCAACTCCTCAAATATAGGACAATGGGAAAGAAAGCCAGCCTTGGTGGGAAAACTCCACTGTGGAAGATGGCCCTTGGTCAGTGCTGTAAGTAGGCCATGGCAACTGGGGTGCCTGTTTTAAAGGGTACCACATTTAGAAGGTGTTGACATTATTTGTGGTCTTTAGAAAATAATTAAAATAGGAATCTGCCACCTTCCCATAATTCTCCACTACTCAGGAGTGGTCAGTGCCTAGGCTCTCTGCCTTCCACCCTTTACTCAAATGAGCATATTCTCCCAGCTGCTTTTCCAGCCACAGTTTATATTTGTCCCAGGTACAAAAATTCCAGGTCATGTCTATGTACTTGGGAATTAATTTATTCTGAAGAGAGGAAGATAATAGCTTTAGAGATAGAAACTTGGAGGCCATCTGGTTCCATTCCTTTATCTTATTAATGGGGAAACTGAGGTCCAGAATTGTAAAGGGATTTTTCCAAGATCACATAATTAGTAAGAAACAGAGCCAGATTTGAACTTAGATTGTCTCACTCTTAAACTAGCAATCTGTCTATTAAGCCACCCCATTCTAAATAAGGAGAATGGCATGAAGGACATGAAATTAAGAGAAATTCTGGTCTGTGGATACGATGTAAATAATGGTGCTACCATCCAGAGCATTTACTAAGTGTTCACTATGTCCCAGACAATTCAATAAAATCACCAGATTGTAGTTCCAGAGCTGACAGGGACCTCAGAGACTTCCTTCTTTTATAGATGAGGAAAACAAGCCCAAGTTGAAGAAGTGACTCCTAATGAGTTTTGGATCTAGTATTTCCTGCTGTTCACGTGACCTTTGTAATCTGTCCCCTCCAACCCCGGAAATGCTGTGGAGGAAGCCGCCAGCCTCTAAGTCCAGACAGTTCTAAAAAAGTCTTGATGCAACTTGGTTCAAAGTCAAAAGCAAACGAGACTTCAAGCTCTGGTTCTGAACAGGATCAAAAAACCAAATCTCTTGGGGAAATGAAGGCAGGAGACCAATTCCCCATACCACACCACACAGGGATAGCCAATAACTTGTAAACGAACACCAACATGGGAGAAAAAGTGACATGAAGAGCATCCTTCTGTGTGGTTTTTTTCTGCTTCTAAGAAGCTTCTTGCTCTTCTGACCCTTCCTACCAATGGTTTGTTCATCTTCTGCTTTTACTCTAGAGTGAGTATTCCCAGAATGCAATGTTCTCTTCCAGGGACCTCACAGGAAACAATGATGTGTTCTGCATGCAAACTGAAGGGAATTCACTGGTCATAAGGTAGGCAAGCAGCAATAATGATGACGTGGGACCCAGCTGGAGTCACAGCTGCGGATACTGGCCAGACTCAGAATCATTGTGAAGCTATAATTACCCTTAGGACTTCGAATGGAAGTGACTATTTTTGTTCCTAGAAAAATAAATCTCTACGGCATCTCGGAGCCACATTTGGGAAATTCCCTTTATATTCCTGTGGTCCTCTGCCATACAAAAGTCTCCAAGTGACGGGGCTACTTCCTAACAGCAGCCTATAGTGTTCCGAGGAGTGCTGAGATCCACTTTGGACTTTGCTCTATAGCCCAATAATCCCAGTGGTCTTACAAACATCCCTTCTTGCAGGAAATGTTATCTGTTTTCACTAGGTAGGAGACAACCTTAGATAGAAGCCTTTGTAATTCCTGCTAATGCTTTATTAATACTGTTGGTAGCAACGTGTCTTCCTTGATGTCAGTCTGTGGGCAAACATTTGGTAACCACCTACTATTTGCCAGATACTATGCCAGGCACTGGGGATACAGAGACAAAAGGGGAACAGTCCTTTCCCTCAAGGAGCTTACACTCTATGGGAGAGACAACAATCAATATATCAATGTATCAATATAGGAAATAAAAATTGATACAAGGGCCACTGGAAAGTGTGGGCTAGTATATATTTCTACACTAACTTGTGATCTCCTTGAGGATTATTTTTGTAATAGACTTTAGATTGGGATTTCATGGGCGTAGGATGCTCTCTGAGGAAGATCCTTTCACAAAAATCTATCAAGGGGCAGCTAGGTGATGCAGTGGATAGAGCATCAGCCCTTCAGTCAGGAGGACCCAAGTTCAAATTTGGTCTCAGACACTTAACATGTACTAACTGTATGACTTTGGGCTAGTCACTTATCCCCAATTGCCTCAGCAATAAATAAATAAATAAAAATCTATCAAAATCTCTTGCATGTCATAGTTTCCCATCAATACAGAGAGGTAAAGTGACTCACCTAGGGTCATACAGCTAGGGTAGGATTTAAGCCAAGAGCTTCCTGACTGTAAGTTTGACCTGTTAGATTTCCATCAATCATGGTTCTTATGAACTTTAGTCCTCTGAGGTTTACAAAGTACTTTTATCTCTGCAGTCCCTCCCATAATGCAGCCTGATGCCTAATCTAAACTAGGCACTCCATAAATATGATTGTTGATAGCAATAGCTATATAGAATAACCCATCCCCTCAGGATTTCCTCTCCCAAACAATCAGCATGATTCTGTTGTGGGACAAGCTATTATTTTTGTGTAATCTCAATACCAAAGCTGTTTATTACATACCTACCTGATATAGGAACCAGCTAGGAACCAAGAGAGAGAAACACAGACAGATAAACCCTCAGAATTTAAATCTAATAAGAAAGAAGATATGGACCTAAACCAGACTGAACACAAGGGCAGAGGTGAGCTAAGAGCCAAGCCATCCCAGAGTGCTTCAGAGGGAGAGCTCACTTGCACTCACAGGGATCAGAATACGCTTCATGGAGCCAGTGGCATTTGAACTGGTTTTGATGGATGGGTAGGATTTCAGGAGGCAGGGATGGGCAGGCAGGGCTGCCAAACTTAAGGAGCAGCATGAGCGAAGGCTTGGCAAATGAGCTTGGCCTTTGTTCAGCATGCAGTGGGAGCCACTGAGAGTTTCCAAATACGGGAGTGATACAGCTACAGTTGTGTATTAGGAAGACTCATGTGCTAGATGAGAATGCTCTTAGAACTGTTGAAAGGAAATAGTGGTAGAGAGATAGCTAGATGATAGAAAAATAGACATGGATATAGAAATGATAGTAATAGAGATAAGAGAAATATGGTAGATAGATGGATGGATGGATAAATAGATAGAGAGACAGACAGATGATAGATAGATAGACAGGCAGACAGACAGATGATAGACAGACAGACAAATAGACCCAAGGAAGAAGAAAGAAAGAAAGAAAGAAAGAAAGAAAGAAAGAAAGAAAGAAAGAAAGAAAGAAAGAAAGAAAGAAAGAAAGAAAGAAAGAAAGAAAGAAAGAAAGATAAAAAGAAAGAAAAAAATAAAAGGAAAGATAGAAAAACAAAGAAAGAAAGAAAAAAGAAAGATAAAAAGAAAAATAAAGAAAGAAAGGAAGAAAGAAAGAAAGAAAGAAAGAAAGAAAGAAAGAAAGAAAGAAAGAAAGAAAGAAAGAAAGAAAGAAAGAAAGAAAGAAAGAAAGAAAGAAAGAAAGAAAGAAAGAAAGGAAGGAAGGAAGGAAGGAAGGAAGGAAGGAAGGAAGGAAGGAAGGAAGGAAGGAAGGAAGGAAGGAAGGAAGGAAGAAAGAAAGAAAGAAAGAAAGAAAGAAAGAAAGAAAGAAAGAAAGAAAGAAAGAAAGAAAGAAAGAAAGAAAGAAAGAAAGAAAGAAAGAAAGAAAGAAAGAAAGAAAGAAAGAAAGAAAGAAAGAAAGAAAGAAAGAAAGAAAGAAAGAAAGAAACCCTTTTTTAAAGGCTTACTATGTGCTACATACACAAATACAAGCAAGCAAAACAGTCATTACCCTCAAGGATCTTATTTTCTAACAAGGAGGAGACAAAATATAAAGGAGAAATACCCCCAAAAAAGTATTAGGCTCTGTGGTATTAGGGATTAGGCAGCCTGGAAAAGACAGAGAAGAGAATGGAAAGGAAGGGGAAAGGAAGGGAAGGAAAGAGAAGGAAAGGGATAGGAAGGAAGAAGAGGAGAGAAAAAGGGGAGGGGAGAAGAAGGGAGAGAAGAGATTTCTTTAAAGATGTTAATGAAAACATTATTTGTCATTAAAAAAAACTGAAAATAACCTAAATGTTCAACAATAAGGGAATTGTATGATTATGCTATATTTGTGTAATATGATTCTATGAACAAATTATTTTGAAGAAAAATGAGGTATATAAAGAAATATGGAAAGTCTTTTATGAAATAATGTAGAGGGAGAAAATTAGAACTAAAAAAATTAATTAAGCATTGCTGTCAGAGACAAAATAGAGAATAAATAAAAAAGAATAAAAAAAAATTCCCAAAGAAAACCTCAAGGGAGTGAAAGATTAGCTAAGATGATATTTTATAGAATGAATTCCATTTATCTAAGTGCAAATAGTTGGAAATATAAACTTAATTGATTTGTTTTTAATGTTGCTTATCACAAATTATATTTTTTTTAAAAACTAAGTTGGTGGCGTTAACAAGAAGCCGGTAGTTTCCCTTCACTATAAAATGAGGCCATTTGATTCAGAGATTAGACCTTCTTGAGGTCTCTTCTAGATTTAAAGCTTTGGTCTTTTTTATAATATTTTTTATGGTTTTGATTATGGGATATTTTATGGAACATGGAAAATTCATTTCAAAATAAATTCAATTCCCTAGCATAATTCTGAGAAGAGGTATTTGCTTCAGATAAGACTAGAAGAAATTTTGGGGTCCCTCCTCACTGGACTCTCCATTTTCTGGGTACTGATTTCAACTGTAACTATTTCAGTTTGGGTTAGATGAAATTTCCAAAACAGATGAAAAGAAAGACAGACATCGCAGCTAGACTATGTTGGATCATTCATAAAAACTGCTGGACCTCACTGGACCTCTGGTCCAACTGTCCCATTTTATAGATAAGTAAACTGAGGCCCATTGAGGTGAAGTGACTTGCCCAAGACCACACAAGTAGTAAACATCAGAGACAGGTCTCCTGACCCTAGAGCAAATGTCCTAGAGGATCAAGAAGAATGATAGCTTGCCTCTTAACAGCATTTCCCACCATTCAAACCCACCTTCTTAAACACTCTCCTTTGTTCCTACCAACAACTCACCCAAGAACTTATACCCCAACGTGATGCAAATGAACTCAGTCAGTAAGAACCAATTTTTAGTTGGGGTGAGAGTATTTTCTCTCTGCTCCATTAAAACCTGAATATGATTCATGCATCAGAAAATGAAATGTGACCAGACTTAAGAAATAGAAAAGCTGCAGTACATGTGTGGAAAGATAAATCACAGTTAAATAATGCTCCCCAAATTGTATTTTCAAAAAGAATGGGCAATGGTGAAGATAAGCATTAGAAGTTCAAGGGGTGAGAAGGCAATCTGAAAATGAAGATTGAGGAGGTATTTTGAGGGGAGAACACTTCCCCACCACGGCCAGTGGCCCAAAATGTCGCAAAGAAATCCCCATGGGGGTGAGGGTGATAGGTAGAGGAAGTACAGTGTCTGGTAGCTTCCTGTTTGGGTCAATCAACAAGCACCTATTGAGGGCTGACTTTGGACTGGGGACTGTGCCCATGCTGGAGTGACACAGACAGAAGTTACAGAGGCCTAGCCTTCAGGGAGTTTACATCCCTAAGAAGCCCTGGACCTTGCCACTTTCTCTCTGGTCAGTCCCATCTCTGACTGTTACCTCCTACAATTAGGCTGGGAACTGCTTAAATTGGGAGCACAGATCTATATGTATCCTCAGCATTTAGCACAGTGCTTGACATATGTAAGCAATTCATCCATTCTTTCAGTAGATGAGAGACTGAGAGATTGAGAGAAGGAGAAAGAGACAAAGGAGGGAAAAGGGAAGAAAGAAAGAAGAGGAGAAAGAAATAAGGGAAAGAAAGGGAGGGGAGAGGAAGAAAGAGAGAAATGGAGAAAGAAAGAAGAGGGGAGGGAAAGGAAGGAGAAGAAACAGAAGAGAAGAGGAGAGAGAAAAAGAGGAGAGAGGAAGAGAGGAGAGGAAAAGGGAGAAAAATGAAGCGGAGGGTGCTGGAACTCTATCTTTCCAGAAATCAGCAGGAGTCAGGATCACTAAATGTCTTTATTCTAGCTCTTTTCCGTCACCTCCAACGCCAGGTCACCAGTGCAAGAGAGCGTGAGTTCCACCACCCAAGTTTCTCTTACTCCTCCCACACAAGTCACTTCCCCCTCTTTGTCCCACCAATCAAGTCAGCACAGAACAGCTGGGGAGGGTCAACCTTAAACAAGTTAATAGGGAACAGTCCAATTGGCAATTAGTCTCACGTGCTTCATTATCCAAGTGCATTGCTCAGTTCTAGCCCTTTACATCTCCCGCTTTCTTTTGTTTTAGACCACAGGAGGTCGCGCCATCCCTGACTTTTCAGGGAGATGAGAACCCCAAAAAGGAGGTGATCACGCCCCCCCTGACTTCTCAGGAGGGGAGATGAAAGCACTAAAAAGGAGATAATCACGCCCTCCCTGACATCTCAGGAAGGGAGATGAAAAGCACCAAAGAGAAGTGGGGATTTGCTAGCAGGTTTCTGGGTTGAAGGGCCTTATTAGAGACAAGTATGCACAAACCCATCAGCATGGGAGTTATTACACAAGCACATAGCAATAACGCAGAGGCTATTAGTGGTGACTCTCCCCACAGTCAGTGCAGACTCGATGTGGTGTAACAAACAGGAATTGTACATGCAAGTAGTGATATAACAAACAATATAAATCAACATGGTATTGTAAGAGATTTCCAGAAGTCCTAGAAGGAGG
This sequence comes from Sminthopsis crassicaudata, assembly GCF_048593235.1. Classification (NCBI taxonomy): domain Eukaryota; kingdom Metazoa; phylum Chordata; class Mammalia; order Dasyuromorphia; family Dasyuridae; genus Sminthopsis; species Sminthopsis crassicaudata. The sequence goes on from NC_133617.1 coordinate 730,640,416, forward strand.
GTATGTAAACACCAGACACACATACCCCTTCTTCAGCAACCAAGAGATAGTCCAAAACCAATCTATTGTCCATTGCTTCACTGTTAGGGAATCCAATTATCCCCGCAAGTTTTTGAAGTCCCACATCAGTCTTTTTATATGTTAGGGAATCCAATGATCCCCACAAGGTTTTGAAGTCCAGCAACAGTCTTATGATGCCTCACAGAATCCAATAATTCCTAAAGACTTTCAAGTCCTACAATAGTCTTATGATGCCTCAGAGAATCCAATGATTCCTGAGGATTTCAGTCCTACAATAGTCTTATGATGCTTCAGAGAATCCAATGATTCCTGAGGATTTCAGTCCTACAATAGTCTTATGATGTCTCAGAGAATCCAATGATTCCTGAGGATTTCAGTCCTACAATAGTCTTATGATGTCTCAGAGAATCCAATGATTCCTGAGGACTTTCAGTCCTACAATAGTCTTATGATGTCTCAGAGAATCCAATGATTCCTGAGGACTTTCAGTCCTACAATAGTCTTATGATGCCTCAGAGAATCCAATGATTCCTGAGGATTTCAGTCCTACGATAGTCTTATGATGTCTCAGAGAATCCAATGATTCCTGAGGATTTTCAAGTCCAACCGTTTTTGATGTCCATCCTATTAGTAAAGTCATTACTGCACAGACTATCCCCACGATCTTCTCTTCTAAACAAGAGAAGGGAATTTTGGGATATGTGATTGCTTACAATTTTTAAATTTTGATTTTACATTTTTAAACATTTTTGATTTTGCATCTTCAAAGTATTTTGATCTTGCTAAGTTATTTTGATTTTACATTTTAAAGTTATTTTGGTTTTACATTTTTAATCTATTTCGGTTTTACACTTTTAAATTATTTTGGTTTTACATTTTTAAATTCTTTGCCTTTTACCTTAGCAATGCACTTCGGGCATACACAGAAAGGGCAGCTAAGTGACAGACTGACTAACTTTTGTCTGACTTTTGTTAATCTTTTTGACAACAACTTTGTTTCCACTGTGATGTGGAAAGGCCTGGATGGCATTTGGAAAGGCCCAAGTTGGGCCCCGGAGACATTCCTTCCTAGGTGCAGATCCAGCAGCAGAGTTCATCCCCACCAGAGACATTTGTAACCTGGGGATCCAAGAGAAGGACCAGACAACAGCCCAGAGGGACCAGCCAGATGTCCGCAGCCCTTCAGACGCTGATGGCAGCGATGCCCCTCCTGACCGTGACACCAGAGACATCAGACACAGTTCCAGTGTTGCAGCTGAAATGGACTGTTTTGGGTGATACGCAATATAAAGACTGTAAATGGACAATGGGCCTGCTTGCTCCTCCCATGGCTACTTGCCATATGGTGGCCTGGGGAGAGGCTTTGCCCTATGCTTTCTATTGAAGGACTATGCTTTTAAATTAGTGGGTGAAAAACCAACACACCCACCTGCCGTTGTTATTGAGACAATGTTATTGGACATGACTTTGCTTATGTGCACCTGTGAAACTAGAATTGCTCTAGGATTGTGAAAAGTGCAATAGAGAATTGTGATAAGCTAGAATTGTTCTAGAATTGTGACAAGTGCAATTGAGAATTGTGATAAGCTAGAATTGCTCTAGGATTGTGAAAAGTTCAATAGAGAATTGTGAGAAACTAGAATTGGTCTAGAACTGTGATAAATGTAGCTAGAATTGTGACAACCTACCTACTGATATTTGTTAACTAGAATTGTGATGTTTTACCTTGTTGACTTCCCACCTCAGTGTTGACATCCTACCTCATTGGCATCCAACCTCTTTGGCTTATTATCTTGAGTATGACTTTAATGAATGGGTTGAACACTTGGGCCACTGTTGAGCCTGGTTCTTATTGTCATACTTCTGTTTACTGATCTGCTGCTTTGTACCTCCTTGGGCATAACACTCTGTCATCTCATGGATCAAGTGACTATAGCTGGTGCTAAAAGTTTAGCTTGGTGAGATGTGCGGTTCCCGCAAAACAAGAGAAAGGGAATTGTAAGGGGCCTTTAAATGGGTGCCACAGCGCATCAGGAGATTGAGGCCCAGAAGTAATTTCTGTGGATATTAGGACTGCCCTTGTGCGGGATCCTGGCCATATTGAGATAGCTTCGTAATGGGTGACTCTCTCGCTTATTGGCTATGTGTGTGACCTCACAGGCCCTATGTAAGCCCACTGCAGGCAGCAGTCACTCTCTTTAACCTGGCGCTCTTCACCCTGGCTTCCCAGCCTGGGTGGTCAAGCCAAGCTGGGTAGCCAAAAGAGGTAAGGATTTTGGTAGTGAACACGTGGGTCTTCTGACCAGGTGTTCACTTGGGAACCAACAAGTCAGGGCATTATGTGAGAGGGGATAATAAAGGCTTTTAAGATTATATGTGGCTGTTCTTGAGTGCGCTACCGGTATTAAGCTATAGATTCAAGAGATTGTGGCCAGAGACCTTAGAAGGCCTCAGAGGAGGCGAGCCGGGTAGAGTTCACACTGCAAAGGACAGTGGTCAAAGGTACTCTGGGGGGTCTAGGACAGACTAGTAATTGTAACTGCCAAGAGAGCATGTTACAGGAGGGGAAGGGAAGAGAGGGAAGAGAAGGGAAGGAGAGAAAAGTAAAGGAAATAGAAGAAGGGGAGAGGAGAGGAAAGGGAAAAAAGAGGAGGAAAGGAGAGAAGAGAGGAGGGGAGGAGAGGGAAGGGAAGGGAAAGGGAGTTGAAGAAAATGAGGAGAGGAAGGGGGAGAGGAGGAGAAGGGATGAGAGGGAAGAGAAGAAGAGGAGAGGGAGGGGAAGAGAGGGAAGAAAGGGGAGGGGAGGAGAAAGGAGGAATGGACAGGGAAGGGGAGGAGAGGAGAAGAGAAAAAAGGAAAGGGGGGAAAAGGGAAAGGGAGGGAAGGAGAGAAGAGGAAAGGGGAAAGAAGGGTAAAAGGAAGGGCAAAGACAAATACTAGAAACAAAATGAAGGAAATGGATTGGGGCAGGGGAGACACTAGCAGCAGGTTGGGATCCAGAAAATCTTCCCAGAGGTGATGCTGCTTAAGTTGCTTCCCGAAGGAGAAAACCTTCTAAAAAGCTGAGTTAAAGAAGGAGTGCATTCTACTAAGTAGGAGTTGAATTCAGCTGTTTTTCCTCTGCTTTAGGACAGCAAGTGCCTACCAGTCCCCTTGAAATGTGGGTGCCCTGGTGCAAAACCCAGACTGCTCTATCTTAGTGACAGCACTGCCCCAAACTAGGAGGACTGCTGCTAATTCTGCTTCTGCTTTGCTGAATTAAAAAGCATCCAAAAGAAAGTACTATAATTTCATGGATATAATGTGCACAGCCTTCAAAAGTGGCCCACCGAAGGATGTAAACACTTCGAGTCATGCATTGCCCACATTCCCTGCATCAACTTCCAATTCTGCTTTATAATCCCTTCCAAAATAACCAGTGGGCATAATAGGCACTCAGGATCCCACATGCCTGACCTCCCCCCCCCCCTTTCTACACCTCATATAATGCACACTTAGAGTCACGGATTTCAGGGGAGATATAATTAAATGCTTCTTAACATAAAGTATAATTACCTTCTCAAAGGCCCGGCTGGAGGCAAAGGAGCCAAAAGACATCGGGCCACATCCAACATCCACGGCCCCGCAAGTGAGAACTGCCAAGGTAGAGAAAAGCAGAGCCATGATGCTCTTCGGTAGCCTCAGGGGAAGAAAGGCCGTGTCTCACCTGGTGCTGAGCTGCTCAAGGTAGGCCCAGGCTTCCCTCTCTGCCCAAGAGGCGTCTAGATGTAGCAGCAGATAAGCTTGGTCTCAGAGTAGTGGTGCAGTAATAAATTTTTAACAACCATCTCTCTGAAAAAAAAAATAACAAAGGATGCATTGATGCACTTTAAAGCTTAATATCCATTATTAACAATTTTTCCATCACTTCTCTAAGTTGTGTTGTTGTTTAGGTCACACCTGACTCTTCTTGATCTCATTTGGGGATTTTCTTGGCAAAGATAGTACTATGCTTGCTATTTACTTCTCCTGCTCATTTTACAGATAAAGAAACTGAGGCAAACAAAGGTAAGTGACTTGCCCAGGATCACACAGATAGTAAGTATATGAGACTGGATTTAAACTCAGGGAAGTAAGTCTTCTTGACGTTGGAGTTGGAGTGCCATTTAGCTTTCCCCTTATATCTTACATAAAAATAAATTCCCGATATATAAATAATAAGAATATAAAAAGCCTTAAGATCTGCACTCTAGGTAATGTACCACCTAGCTGCCCTTTCTTAAGTCTAGACAATCAACAAATCAGGCCCTGACTAGGAGCTTTCTGGAGCCCAGATAAACAGGCTCCCACACTTCCCCCCCACCAAATAGAAATTGGAAGACCCAAGTTCAAATCAAGCCTTAGGCACTTACTGATTATGTGAACCTAGGCAAGTCACTCCTGACTACCTCTGTTTTCTCACCTATAAGATGAGAATAATAATAGTACTTCCCTCCCAGGAAGGATAAAATGAAAAGCCATTTGTAAATCACTTTGCAAGCTTTAAGGTGCTATATAAATATTATTATTAACATATTATCTTAATAATAATAATAAATTATATTATTAAAATAAGGGGGTTATACTAGATAACTTCAAGGTCCCTTCTAGCTGGATAATTCTAACTGTTACTGGAGGCTGAGCAGGCTATTCTTGTTTTGTTTTCTAGTTTTATTTGCCAACTTCTACCAGTGAAGATCAGAATCTTCTCTATAACTTAGATTCTTAAAGGTTCACCAGAGATACAGAGAGGTGACCTGTCCAAGGTCACACAGCTAGTATGTGGCAAAGTTGGGACATGATGACAGGGCTCTCTGATTCTGGGGCCAGCTTTCTACCCACAATGCCATTTGTGGAATAAAAGGAAAGCCTGTTTTTCACTCAAGCAAGTATTTGGAGAATTTGTTCAGAAGTGAGCAACCAATGTGATGAAGGACCTTCTGAGATCTAGCTAAAGGCATGGGGAATGTTCAGCTGGGAGAAAAGAAGGCCCGAAGAGGACATGAGAATTGTCTTCAGATAGCTGAAGTGCTATTACTTTGTAAAAAAGGAACTAAACTGGGGTTGTTTGGCTCCAGGGGGCAGAACTGGAAACAATAGGTGGAAGTTACAGAGACACAAATTTAGACTTGATGTTATGAAAAACTTCCTTGCAATGAGTCCTGGGCCCAAGTGGATTGGGTGGCCTTGGGACTGGTGGGGTCTCTCATTTGCAATCTTTAACAACAGTTGGATGACCCTTCTCAGGCCAATTGGCTATCCAGAGCACTGGAAGGATGAAACAGACTCCAAGATTGCTTCTGGCTCCAAAATTCAGTGACGCCATAGCTTTATGGGCCAAATGGCCATCCCTCGTCTCCTTTTATCAATTGTTGTGTATAAAAAGTTTGACTCCTTCCTTGAATTTAATTTGACAAACATTTCTTAAGAGTGATAAATTGAGTAAATACAAGCAGGCTATAGAATGAAAAAGGATTACAGATTCCAAGATGAAAAGGTCCTTGGAAGTCATCCGGAACAAAGATTCTTAAACTGGGGGTCATAATCCCTTATGGGGTTTGACTCCATAACTGAATGTGGAAGTTGTGACAAATTTGTCAACAGTAAAAGGTATTAAATATTGTGCCATTTTATTTCTTTACATAAAAATAAGCAAGCCCATCCATCTCATTAGTAGGCAAATTTGTTTTCATCTTTAATAAATGTAAAATTTATCAATAACTACTTCAAAAAAAGTTCAAAGGCAATTCAATCCAAAACTGCCCAGAGATGTCATCCAGCCAGCCAGGAAAGATGCTAAAAACTGGGAAATCTCATTGTCTGAAAGGTCATGGCAAAAGAGAGAGGCATTTCATTGCTAGTTGAACTGTAAGCTGATACAACTGCTGTGCATATAGTTTGAGATGATCCAAACCAGTAATATTCGTATCCTTTGGCTCAGAGATCCTATAATTAAGACTATCTCTCAGAAAAGCTATTAACAAGAAAAAAAGGCGAATATGTACAAAAATGCATAAAAGAGTATTATGAATGATTTATGAAAAAATTGGAAACAAATATATCAACCAATAAATGGAAGAATGGCTAAAGAAATTATGGCACATGAGTGTAATGGAATATTATTGCACCATAATGCATGACAAATGGGAAGAATTTGAAGAAACATGGGAAGACTTGTGGGAAGTAAATATAACGAAAGCTAAATCAAAAAAATGAAATACACAATGACTATCCCAGTGTAAATAAAAGGAGGCAACAGAGCTCTACATAGTAACAATGGCTGATGTAGTATCATGTAACCAAAGTTAAAGTTAATAATTGATGACCAGATATTTCTCTGGAAATGCATTTTGTAAAAAGTTGTTTTTTTAGTCACATATTTTTAATTGTATAAGAACAGGGAGGGAGGAGGAGGAAGGTGAAAGAGGGTTCTAAGATTCAAAGCCAGTATACTGGTTGAAAGAGGAAGTGGAATTGGAGCTAGGCCTAAGATCAATCCATAAAGACCCTAAAGCTAGAAAGATCATTTCGTCAATACCTCACTTTACAGGTGAGGAAATGGAGACACAGACCAAAGAAAAGGTTTGCTGGAGGTTACACAAGAAATAAGCCTCAGAGGAATTTGAAGTCAGGTTCAATACAAGATAACATAAGGTAAATCAGAGGCTGTTCAACCCAGAAAGGCCTAGAAAGATGCTGTGCCCACCCTCCGTACTTTACAGAATGGAGAAACTGAGTCTCAGAGATATAAAGTGCTTTGCCCATATCTCCTCAATCCTGATTTATGCTGCCTTCTCCAACTCAAAACTAATGTATTTTTACTGGTGGGATAGGGTGAGTAGATTGATTTTTGTATGTAAGGGAGAACATAGTTTGGATCTTGTAGATAGAGTTCTGGGTGAATAGTATCTGTGTGACCCTGAAAAAGTCACTTATTCTCTCTCTCTCTCTCTCTCTCTCTCTCTCTCTCTCTCTCTCTCTCTCTCTCTCTCTCTCTCTCTGTTTTTCTCTCTCTCTCTCTGTCTCTCTCTGTTTCTCTCTCTCTCTCTCTGTTTCTCTCTCTGTCTCTCTCTCTCTCTGTCTCTCTCTCTCTCTCTCTCTCTCTCTCTCTCTCTCTCTCTCTCTCTCTCTCTCTCTCTCTCTCTCCTCCCCTCCTCTGTCCTCTCTCTCTCCTCTGTCCTCTCTCTCTTGTCTCTCTCCTTCTCTCTTCCTCTCTGTCTCTGTCTCTCTCTATCTCTCCCTTTTTCTCCCTCTCTCTCCCTCTCTATCTCTGTCTCTCGCTATCTCTTACTCTCTCTGTCTCTCTCTTCCCCTTCTGTCTCTGTCTAGGATTCCTCCTAGGACTATTGTAAGGATAAAATGAAATAATATTTGTAAAGTGCTTTGCAAACCTTAAAATGCTATATCACTAAAGCTCTGAATGTATAAACCATGCACACACATATTATATACACCATTCATCCTTGTTACATCTATGGCGGTATACTTTCTAGGGATACATAAACTGATAATGAGGTCGACACATGCATTGCCAGAGTTAGCTCAGTGGTTGGGAGTCTGTGAAGGAAAGTGTAGGAGAGGAGAGGTATTAAACTGACTACCGAACTGAAGGTCTGCAGAGCCGTTAGGCTGACTTCATTGTTGTATGTCTATGAAATCTGGACAGTCTACCAGTGCCAGGCCAGGAAACTGAATCACTTCCACTTGAATTGTGTTAGGAAGATTCTGAAGATCACCTGGCAGGAGAAGGTTCCTGACACCGAGGTCCTTTCTCCATCTAAGTTGCCAAGGATTCAAACTCAATTGCAGAGAGCACAGCTCTAATGGGTTGGTCACTCTTTGACTACCTAACAAAAACTTGCTCTAATATAATGATGTCATTTTGTTGCTTTTAGAAAACAAATATAACAATCAACCAATCATTCTTGTAACATCTGTGTAACTTGGTTAAATGGAGAAATTGTAGTAAGAGTAATGTTTTCTTCCTTCCTCCTTCACCCCCGAGATCTGTACCACTACACACAAATATATGTAAAATTATTCAGTACATACTTTTATTTATAAGTTCTTTTTCTGGATGCAAATAATGTCTTTCCTCTTATGTTCTTTGTATTTATAATAGTCCACATGACTTATGCATTCAAAGTCATTTTAAAAATAATATTGCTATTATTGTATACAATGTTTTCTTGGTTCTGCTCATTTGACTCTTCATTATTTCATGCAAGTCTGTCCATGTTTTTCAAACCCATTATTTCCTTTTTTTTTTGAAGTTTTTTTATTATAACTTTTTATGTACAAGATATATGCATGGATAATTTTACAGCATTGACAAACCTTTTTCCAATTTTCCCCCTCCTTCCCGCCACCCCATCCCCCAGATGGCAGGTTGACCAATACATGTTAAATATGTTAAAGTATAAATTTAAAACAATATAGGTATACATGTCCAAACAGTTATTTTGCTATTTAAAAAGAAATTGCTTTCCAGAATGGCTGGATGTATTCACAATTCTACCCACAATGCATCTTATACCATTTGCCAAGATAAGGTCAAAATAGATACATGACCTAGAATTAAACAAAAATATTTCAGAAAATTAGAAGAATGTGGAACATATTACTCATGAAACTCATGGATAGGCAAGCTATTTATGAATAAACAAGAAATATAGAGCAAATTTGGGTGTAAAAAAACAATTTTAATTACATTAAGTTTGAAGTGTTTTATACAAATAAAATAAATGTTGCCAAGCTGAGAAGGAAAAAAGAAAATTGTGTGTGTGTCAGGGTGTGTGTGTGTGTGTGGGGGGGGATTTATAGACAGTTTCTTGGATAAAGGTCTCATATTCAATATAAATAATTTTGTTAAATCTATAAGAATATGAATGATTTCCCAATTTTAAAATGGTCAAAATATATGAATAGAAAGTTTTCTGATGAAGAGATGAAAACAATTCATTGTTATATGAAAAAATACTCTAAATCATTATTGATTGGAAAAATATAAATGAAAACAACTTTGAAATACTATTTTACACCTATCAGATTAGCTAAAATGAGGGACAGTGGCAATGTTGACAGGAATGTGAAAGTATTGGGACATTAATACATTGTTGGTGGAATTGTAAACTGATTCAGCCATTTTGGAGAGCAATCTGGAATTGTGCCCAAAGAATTAGTAAAGTGCCTATACCCTTTGACCCAGCAATACCGCCACTAATTCTATTTCCAAAGATGATTAAGGGAAAAGAGTAAAATTTTAAGTCTGACTGGACTGGGGCTCTTCTCTTCCTCCTACCTTTCCATTCCCCACTCTTCAATAAAAACAAAAAACAAAAACCCCTTGAGTGTGTAACTACTGGAACTGTAACATCTTACCTGACTTACTCATGACTAAGTTATTCAAAAGTGCTTGGGACTGGATTTATTCTCTATTGGTACATCTGAAAGGCTGCCAGATCCCTTTGTCTCTCAGAACAGAATCCTGTCCTCTCCAAGACCCACCATTCAGGAGCACCACTTAGACCAAGCTGCTGTATTAGCTGAACAGACCAGTGGGGTCTCATAGGTGTGATAGTATGATTTGGATGGAGGCAACAGAAACCTGAATCCCTGAGAACCAGTGAAAAAGAGGGCTACTCACCTCCTGACATGGAAGTGATGGACTTGGCATGTAAAATAAGACAGATTCTTATTTGTTGGATATGATCAGGCTCATTTGATTAAGGGGGAAAGGAAGGGAATAAATACTAAGTACCTACTATGTGTCAGGCCCTTTACTAAATGTTTATAAGTATTTTATATTTCACTAAATGAGATATTTGGTATAAGATTTTTTTCTTCCTGGAAGAGGAGGTAGGAGAGAAAAAAATGCATTTTTTGTTCATTGAAAAAAAAAATTAATTAAAAAAAATCAAAGCAACTTCCCCTTCCAAAAAAATACACATAGGGCTGTGTCATGGGCCACCATATGTCTTCTTTGGAGGTTTTGTTTTGGTATTAATAAATTATAATCAGGTATGTTTTCTATGATCATGAGTATTCTCTCTCTCTGATGTAATCCAAATAATAACAATCAGCTCATCCTGGAGGCAGCCTCAGTGGCCAAAATCCATTTGGGAGCCATCCTCTAAAAATTGTGACAAGAGGAGGGCTTATTTTTTTTGGCTTCATAATGGAATGAGCTGGCAAAAATATTTTTGTTAGGATTTTTTCTAAGCCAGTGAATTTCCACTTGGAATATTTCTCTTCAGATTTTTTTTTAGTCCAATTGGTTTTCTTTATGTGGTTTAAGATAGTGACTTATAGATACACATCATGTGGGGCTGATAGGAGGTTGGGGGAAGAAACCCTCTGGATTTGCCTGATCTTGTCAGATTACTAGCTTTTGTCTGCCCCATCTCGTACATAGTCTGAGGCAGGAGGGAAAAGAGAAAAACAGATTCCTGTTGTGATAGGGCATCATATATCCCATATTCAACTCCCCAAAGTTCAAGTATCATCAGATAATCTTGGTGTGAGACTAGGAGGAAAACAAATCTACCCACCACACATGATAAGTTAGCACTGGGCACTGATGAAAAGTGCCATTCTCTGTAAAGTGTGATAAATGACACACCAGCAACGAGAGAAATTAATTCCGGCCTTGTCAGGAAGAAAAGGGCCTTGAAGTTCCAGGGATGGCAAGAGGCAACTTCCTGCCTCCTTAGTAGCTCTCCTCTGGCTATCTGGGCTTGAAGAGCATGAAGGGCACAGCTCCAAAGGAAGCAGAGTCCCAATATCTTCAGTAGTTGTACCCCTGATGTTATGGTGGGCAATAGGTTAGTCTTCAGTTGTTCCCACTCTTTAAATAAGGCAGATTCAGAAAGATTTTCCATAGTGCTAAATGCTACTGAGATCTATGGCGATGGACAGGGAGAGGGAGAAGGAGAAAAGGGGAAGAAGGAAAGAGAGAGGAAGAATGAGGGAGGAAAATAAAGGAGGAGAGAAGAGAGGGGTCAGAATGATCAATTTCTGGAAAGCAAAGAAGTGGGGAAAGAACATTAGCACACCAGACAGAGCTTCTGGTAAAATGGTTCCCACCCCAATCCTCCTCTTCACATTGCTGGGCTCATCAAACAAAAAAATAAACTCATTCCAGCCTGGCTTCATGGTCAGCCCCCACTGGGAAAGGGATTTAAGGGTCTTACATCTAAGAGGAGGGACTGATGCTTCAGCCATTGTTGTTGCTATCTTTTCCATCTGATTACGCTCCCAGCTGTCTCAGAGACGAGGCACTGAGTGTCCTGCCCAATGTATCCACCTATTTCAAACTGCAGTAAGACTGTGCCTGCGATGGGCAAGACCACATGCCCATTGCTGACATGAAGTCTTGGGGCAGCTTCCTCCTTTGCCACAAACAAACCTGGCAGCTTTGCTGTCCAAGACACCTACACTCTGCTCCTAATTCTCCAATTTCTAAGTTTTTTAGTTTAGGGACGTCCTCCAAGATGGCAGGGGGATTGGACTGCAAGGGCAGCTGGGAAGATGCAAGGGCACACTATTCATCAATGTCAGAGTCTTCTCCTAGCCTGTTCCATCTTTTTTGGTCCCTCCTTCTGCTCTTACTGGTGCTTCTCTTCCTCAGTTGGACAATGGGTGCTTCTGGAACATCATACAAAGTCCACATTAGCCTAGTGCTGGTCATGCTCCTACAACTGCTACAAGTTCTCCAGAATATCCACCTCCAGCTTGGAGCCCTTGATCTGGTTCTCCAGCATCTTCTAGGATTGTGGCATTCTTCACTTTCTCTTTCCTTCTGTGTCCTTTTCTCTTCTTCTTTCCATAGTTCCTGGAAGTTCCAGATAGCTCCATGCTCCATGGTACAATCTGTTTTCTCAGAGTTTATTTTGAAGGTTATTTTGAGCTAGACAACAGGTACACTTCATACAGAAATGAAAAGCTGGAAATCCCAGATATAACTCAGTATGCACTGTCTCCTTCTGGGCACTAAATTTTTTATCTTTATAAATATATTTGGCACATGTCATATCTTTCATGCTAAGGAGGGTCATCAGTCTTATAATGTATTACTGATCTTTGGGCAGCTTAAGTTTAGGGATTTTTGATGGATCAAAATCTGGCAGATAGTATTTATTTAAGCCTTTTCCCTCTAACATCTTGGTGCCACTTTATGAACCACATTCCACACCCAGTCACCAATTTACTAACCACTCTCAGGTACTGGTCACTACCCATTAGCTCTCCCAACCATCCTGTCTATTCCTGTGAAGTACCCTAGCTGGATCCACCACGCTCATGGGTCAAGCACATGATGGCCTGTCTCTACATATTTTTAAAGCCTTTTCATCTGAAAAGGTTTTAGGTTAAGGAAACTTGCCTTCTTGGGATTTAACTGTGGCCAAATTCACTTTATGATGATGATGATCTCATTGACATAAATGTGGTCAGTCTCTCTCTCTTTTTTTTTATTTTATCAATTTTAGAAACGCCAATTCATTGTTGGTGGAGTTGTGAACCATTCTGGACAGCAATTTGGAACTATCCAAAGGGTAATCAAACTCTGCATGCCCTTTGATCCAGCAATACCTACTAGGTAATACACTACTAGGTCTGTATCTCAAAGAGATCATTAAAAAGGCAAAAGGCCCCACATGTACAAAAATATTTCTAGCAGCTCTTTTCGTGGTGGCAAGGAATTGTAACCTGAGAGAATGCTTATCAATTGGAGAATGACTGAAGGAGTTGTGGTAAATGAATGTAATGGAAACCATTGTGCTATAAAAAATGACGAGGGACGCATTTTTTCCCTTTTGTTCTGATGATTGATGATTAATATGGAAATATATTTAAAGTGACTGTACGTCAAACCGCTTACTGTCTTGCGGAAGGAGAAAGTAACAGAGGGAAAGAAAAAAAAACATTTAAACTCTAAATCTTACTGAAATGTATGGTGAAAACTGTCTTTACATGTAATTATAAAAATAAAATACAACTGAGGAAAAAAAAAGAAAGAAATGATGAGCAGACAGATTTCAGAAAAACCTGGAAAGATTTATATGAACTGAAGATGAGTAAAGTACCAGAACTACACAGTAATGGCAACATTGCACAGTGATCAATGATAAACTTAGTTCTTTTCAACAGTACAATGATCCGGGACAATTCCAAAAGACTTATGATGAAAAATATTATCCATATCCAGAGAAACAACTATGAATCAGATTGAAGTGTACTATTTCCCTTTTTTTTTCTTTCTCATGGTTTTCCCTTTTGTTATGATTCTTCTTTCATAACATGATTAACATGGAAATATGTTTAACATCACTGTACATGTATAACATTTATCAGATTGCTTACTGTCTTAAGGAGGGGGACGAGAGGGAGGGAGAAAAATTGGAACTCAAAATCTTATAAAAATGAATGTTGAAAGCTATCTTTATGTGTAATTAGAAAAAATAAAATACTATCTACAAAAAATGTAAAGCTCCACATTCATATCAAAACAACGACAACAAAAAGAAAGGTAAAAATCAAGTGGGTTTGGCAAATAATGAAGCGACAGTCTTTCTGTCTTTCCATGATAGATACAGCTCCGCTAATAGCCTACTTTGTTATGGAGGCAGCAGGACAAAACAATCCCAAGATGACTAGAATTATGCAATATGGTAGAGTGGACACAGAGAAGGGTTTAAGTTTGGAAGACCTCAGTTTAAATACCAACTCTACCATGTAACTCTAGGGATGTCGGTCAACCACTCTGATCTTGTCTTCTCAGTAGCATGATTATATTACTGACAATGCATGTTCCATATGTTTCATAGGGTGGGAAGTTCAAATAGGATCACAGGCTGACAGAGCAAGAGCTGAAAGGGAGAATCCTCTTCAGCTAGGGGGAAAGGCTAAGCAAAATATCTAAAATGAAGTAGAGATAGACCCTCCAGATAAGGAAGGAAATGTACTGTATTTTTATTTTTATTTACAAATTTTAAAAATCCCTCATTTCATGATGTAGTCTGATGGACCGGACCCTCTTCGACAATGAGATGAACCAAATCAGTTCCAATAAAGCAGTAATGAATTAAACCAGCTACACCCAGCAAAGGAACTCTGGGAGATGACTATGAACCACTACATAGAATTCCCAATCCCTCTATTTTTGTATACCTGCATTTTGGATTTTCTTCATAGGCTATTTGTATACTATTTCAAAGTCCAATTCTTTTTGAACAGCAAAACAACTGTTTGGACATATATATATATATATTTATATATATATACATATATGTATATATATGTATATATAGATAGATAGATATAGATATAGATATATATAGATATTGTATTTAACTTATACTTTAACATATTTAACATGTATTGGTCAACCTGCCATCTGGGGGGGGGGAGAAGGAGGGGAAAAATAGAACAAAAGGTTTGGCAATTATCAATGCTGTAATACCCATGCATAGATCTGGTAAATAAAAAACTATAATAAAAAATAAAATATTTTAAAAAATAAATTTATACTAGCCTAAAAAAAAATCCCTCATTTCTACATGGGTTAACCCCTACAAAAATGAATATCCGTGGCTAAAAACTGATTCAATATACTATTTTTTCATGATACATATTCTCCAAAAAATCTTTTCTAATTTCAGCAAGATCATTTTTATAGGAGAAAGAAAGAATAAGATGATGTGTTTCAGGATGAATTATGTTAGTCTAAGGCTTCATATCGTTAGTAACATTATACATAAATAATAATCCAACTTTCTTCATTTCACAAAAGAGCAAACTGAGGCCCAGGTGGGTCAAATGAGATAATGGGATATATGGATATAAAATGCTTTTCAAGCTTTAAAGCATTACCTAGGGTGTTCCAAAAGTTTTAATGATTTGAACTTTCTCTAAGACCTCTGGGATCCTCAAATTTAGGATAGTTTGTTGTTGGTATTGTTAATGTTTTTCTGTTATTGTCAGAATTTTGCCTTTGACTTTATTTTTTCAAATAAACATCTCACTGATGCTTTTTTTTTTCTTCACATTACTGGCTTCACTTCTCAACGTGTCCCTGACTTCTTCCTTAATAAATCACTACCTTGTAACAAAAACACAATTCTTAAACCCACTAATCTATTTATCCATTTCCAGTATTAGGTAATAAGTTCCTTGAATGCACAGATTGTTTCTTTTATCTTTTTATATTCCCTGTAACCAACATACAGCAGGCACTTAACTTTTTGGATGATTAAACTAACATCATGACCGATTCCACACTTATGGTCCAACCACCTTTTGAGAAAGGAGGAAGGCATACTCTCAGTCCTCCAAAGTCATTACATTGATCTGAGCTTTAATCACTTTCAATGTTGCTTTTCTTTCTAGTATTATGGTCTCTCCTGTCCCCTTGAAAAAAAATTCCCAAAGGGTTCGACTGGAAGATTCTGATTGAATGCAGCTTCAAATATTATCTGTCACCAAGATTTACACAGTTACTGAAGTGAAGTATAGTCCCAAGCTAATATTTGATGCATTTATCTGGGGACCAGCCCCTGCCTCAATAATGGAATATATCTGAAGTGAAGCTATTCCAATCTAGTGAAACATGTCATAAAATTCTCATCCATTCCCTGCAAAAAAAAAAAAAAAAATGGAAATGTCCTGTCTTGACTAGGGGGAAAAGATCTAAGCGATATATCTAAAATGAAATAAAGTAGACCCTCCAGATAAGGAAGGTAATGTATAGTATTTTTATTTACAAAATTGAAAAATCCCTCATTTCTATATAGGTTATCACTTACAAAGACGAATGTCAGTGGCTGAAAACTGATTCAATACACTATTTTTTCATAATACATATTCTCCAAAAATCTTTTCTAATTTCAGCAAGATCATTTTTATGGGGCAAAGAAGGGATAAGGTGACAAGTGCTTCAGGATGAATTATGTTAGTCTCAGGCTTCATATCATTAGCCATACTATACACAAATAATGATCTACTTTGGGAAATGCAAATGAGTAGCTTCATTTAATGGGGATTGCAGTCAGTAGCACTTTTCCATTTTCAATATTTTCACCAGGGAAACCAGCAATTTGAGTAGGAAGCCTGAGAGAATCTCAAATTTTCAACAGTGTAGATGAGTACTTTAATAAAGAAAAATGATTTTATTGAGTTAACTAGAATGAATGGCGCCCCAGTTCCCGCCCAAATAATCCAGCATAAAATAGGATTTATTCCTTATGCTGCCCCCTAGTGTGCAGGATGGAGAAATTGATAGCCAACCCAAACTACTCTATGTGAGGCAAGAGGTAGCATGATGTAGTAGAGAGCTGACTTCAGAGCCAGAAAGATGTGAGTTCAAGCCTCAGATCATATATCATTTATACAAATAAATGAATTGGAGAATCACCAGCATGGAGATGATAATTGGCGTTATGGAAACTAATGAAATCACCAATCAAAATACTATATAGAGAGAAGAAAAGAGTCCTGGTTAGTGTTGGTGACTTGAACGAAGATCCAGGAAAAGAGACCAAGAACATACCGTTGGACAAGCATGAAGACAACCAGGAAAGAGCAGAGTCACAAGAACGTGGGGAAAAGAGGATTAAGGAAAAGAGGGTGATTGGGATTGTCAAAAGCAGCAGAGAGATCAAGAAGGTTAAAAACTGAGGAAAAGGCCATTTAGCTTCTTAACAGAACACAAGTTGAAGGAAATGTTTTCAGAGAAAACAATATATGAGCTGATACAAAGTAAAGTGAGTGCAACCTGGAGAGCAATTATATAATAACAAGATCGTAAAGTCAAACAGCTTTGAAAGACTTAGTAGTTCTGATAAGCAATTACAATTCTAGAGGACTCATGATGGAACAAGCTACCTGCTAATTCAGTCAGAACTAATGGACTCAGAATAGCGCTTAAGGTTTGGGGGCAATGAAGGAATTGGGTTTAGGGGGGTTGTTTTTCTTGCTTTATCAATGGGTACAGAAGAAAGGTGTAGAGAGAATTCAGAACTAAAGACAAAAGTGGATTTTTTTCATGAAAGAGGTCATTGGAAACTTTGGCAGTTTCATTTTTGTATTTGTGTCACCAGTACCTTGCACACGACAAGGGTTTCATATATTATTTACTGAATCAAATAAAAGCAACAACATGGAACAGCAGAGAAAGCACTGAATTTGGCATCAGAGGGCCTAGTTCCAATTCACCACTCTGTACTTAATTCACTGTATTACCTTGGGAAAAACACTTAATGTTTCTTGACCCCAATTTCCTTATCAGGAAAGATGAAGGACTTGGATCATATCACTCCAAGTTTCCTTCCTGTTTTCAGCTAAGTTTCTATGATCATTAGGGATGAAAAGAAAAACAATTAAATGAGCAAAAAATGTTTTGAATCAAATTTCTCAGATGCTGGTTTGACAACTAAAATACAAAAATAATTAGCAGATACAAACTATATCTCTGTATCTATTGTTTACATATATACTACAAAGAGATGTTTGTGTGCCTGTGTATATATACACATATACATATACATGTGCATACATATACATACATATGACCAAAAGCCATTCCTCAATAAGTGGCCAAAGGAAATGAACAGTTCCACAAAAAAAGATTATAAATTATAGTCATATGAAAAAATGTTCCAAATCACTAATAATAAGAGTACAAACCAAAATCACCCTGAAGTTTGTCCTCATACTCTGAAAATTGGAAAGATAACAAAAATCTGGCAATCAATGTTGGAGGGGTTATGGGAAGATAGGCACATATGGGAAGACAGAGCATTATTGCTAGAGTTACAAACATCTATTCATTTTAGAAAGCAATCTGGAATCATACAAATAAGGTGACTAAGATGTCCATACTTGTCAATACAGAGATTTCATTATGAGGCCCCAAGGAGGCCCCTGAAAGCGGCACTTTTTGCAATAGCAAACAATTAGAAATATAGTAGGAGCTTATCAACTGAGAAACATTTAAACAATTTGCGGTTCATGAATGTAATAGAATTTTATTATCCTGTATGAAATGATGTACCCAGAGAAATATGGAAAGATCTATCTGAATTGTTGCAGAATGAAACTGAGAAAATCATATATATAGCAATAGCAATAATGTTAATGAAAGAACCACCAAAAATGTTTTAAATGAATGTTGCAAAATTACAAAGGACAAGTATAATTCAAAAGAATAGATATGTGCCGCTAAATGGCACAGGGAATAGAGCACCAGCCTGAAGTCAGTTCAAATCTGATCTTAGACACTTAACAATTCCTAGCTGTGTGATCCTGGTCAAGTCACTTAACTCCCCTCCAAAAATAAAGAATAGATATGAGT
Organism: Sminthopsis crassicaudata; assembly: GCF_048593235.1. Lineage (NCBI taxonomy): Eukaryota > Metazoa > Chordata > Mammalia > Dasyuromorphia > Dasyuridae > Sminthopsis > Sminthopsis crassicaudata. Next base: position 730,658,804 of record NC_133617.1, read on the forward strand.
AGATACTGCCATTTCTCTGGGTGAAGTCCATAAATATTGTACATTTTATGTGTGTATACATACATACACACAAATATACATATGCATTTCTGTATACATATATGTACTATATATGTTTATAAATACACACACACACATATATATGTGTGTGTGTGTGTGTGTGTGTGTGTGTATGTGGTTTTGTGTATATGTACACAGCTTTGTTAAGTGCCTATTATGTGCCAAGCATTATGCTAAGCAAAACGAAAAGATAGCTCCTGCCCTCCAGGACAATTTAGTAGATATTTTTGAGACTTTTTTGATACACTGATCTGTTATTCTCTCTCTCTCTCTCTCTCTCTCTCTCTCTTCTCTCTCTCTCTCTCTCTCTCTCTCTCTCTCTCTCTCTCTCTCTCTCTCTCTCTCTCTCTCTCTCTCTGTTGTTCTCTCTGTATGTGTCTGTGTCTGTGTCTCTGACTCTGTCTCTCTCAGTCTCTGGGCTTCTCTCCTTCAGAATTAGTTACTTAACATGGGATAGTTCTCTAAATGGGAAATATGGGATACTGGGAAAAATTGTGGCAGAAAAAAAATCAATAAAAACTTATTTAAAAAAGAACTCTACAACCAACTTTTAGATGAAAAAATATCCCTGTCCCATCAGAAAATTCTTTAAGTTACATGAGATTCTGACACTCTTCCTCCCTCCATTCTAGTTTAATAACAAATTTAATCCAACCCAATGAACATTTAGTATATCCCTAATATGTCACAGGCACTGGGACCATAAGGAAGATAATGAAGAAGTCTTTCCCCTTGAGATATTGAGATTCCATCGGGGCGGGGGGGGGGGGTAAGCAGCATCAGCATAGATTTTTTTTTTCAAAAAGACTATATACAAAATAAATTTTTGGGGGGGGTTAATAAAAGTAGCTGGAGAGAGAGCATTAGTAACAGAGGAAATCTGAACAGGCTTCCTGTTGGAGGCTTTGAAGAAGCTCTGGACTTCAGGCAGCAAAGCTGTGAAGGGAGTTCATTCCAGGCATAGGGACGGCCTGTACAAAAACAGAGATGGAAGATTGAATGCCATTTACGGGGAACAGCAAGCAAGCCAGCTTGGCTGGAACACAGAGTGCAAAAAAGGAGAGTAATATGCAATAAGCCTGGAAAGGTGGGCTCGGGCCAAAGCGTGAAGGACTTGAAAAGCTAAACAGAACAAAAAAAAAAAAGTCTAGAATTTATCCTGGAGTCAAGGGAGTGTCACTAGAGTTTACTGAGCAGGAGGTTGACATGGTCAGACTCGGTTTTTGACAGCTGTGTGAAAGATGGACTGTTGTTCATCAAGGTAGGAGAAGAATAAAATGGAAGCTCCCCAATTCTGTGCTAAGGAAACAAATACATCGAGTCCTCAAAATTATCTCTGCCAAAATACTGGCTTCCTCTACTGCAGAAAGCCTATGCTAATTAGCTTGCCGACATTAATAAAACAGAGCTTGACTGTTAGTAATGGGAAACATCCTACCAACCCTCCCCCTACACACACACCCTCTGAAATATGAAAGGGCTAGACTTCTATTTTTTTCTTAAAAAAAAAAAAGTCTCTCAACAGTTTTATTTTAGAAAACATCCTGAAACTATATGTTTTCTTTGTTGGCTTTCATTTCTATTGTGCAGCCAAATTTTGCTTAGGAAAGAATATAAATAATGGATGTAAACGTGACCTCAAGACACAGTGACACATTCCAAGAGCGGCTTCTGCCGTGAAATAGTTTGTTCGAAGCCATCTGGTACCTGATTTCTCTGGCAGGATGACACAATAACTTTAAAACCTAAGTTCTGTCTCCAGTAACAGCAAAAGCAGCTAAATGAAGGCCAGAAGAAAGGAAGGGCCCGAGAGCCAAATTCAAAGTCATATGATATGCAAGCCAGTCTGCAATATTCATGATGGGTGCATTAGAGAAATCTCGGTTATTGAGTCTGAGAAAAAGAATCTTAACTAGCAAATACTATGAAAGCTCATATTGTTATATTTAGACTTCTGGTGATTGGACTGTTCCGAGAGAACTCAGGAAGAATGGTACTTCAGTTAGGAATTTGTTAACAAGGCCAATTCTTGGTAGGGTGGATTTGAGACTTGGCCAACTTCTTAAGCTTTCAACTCTACTCACATTAACCTAAAAAAAAATCAAGGTTTGGGTTATTGTTGTTGTTGTTTAAAAAAATAATAATAATAAAAGATGCTAAAGTCATACTCAGAAGGTAGGAATAGAAATAACCACATGTCTCTGTCAATCTTTTAGGGAGTCTGGTCAGTTTCTCATCTTACTCCCGAGAAGATGTCAAGATCAATAGATAGCATATTGGATTTACAGTCAGAAAGATCTAAGTTCAATTCAAATGCTGCCATGTGACCCCAGACAAGTCCCAGAGCCTCAACTGTAAAATGGAGATAATAATACTGTGACAATCACCTCATAGGGCTGCAGTAGGACTCAAATGAGGTGATGTATGAAAAACATTTTACAAACTTGAAGGCAAAATAGAAATAAGTTGCAATTAATGATCGATAAATAATCAAATATAATTCTTTTTTAATATTCTTTTTTAAATTTGTTAAAGCTTTTTATTTTCAAAACATATGCATGGATAATTTTTCACCACTGACCCTTGCATAGCCTTGTGTTTCAGATTTTCCCCTCCTTCTACCCACTCCCTCCCCTAGATGGCAAGCAATCCAATATATGTTATACATGTTAAAATATATGTTAAATAAAATATGTATAAACATATTTATATAGTTCTCTTGCTACACAATCAAATATAATTCTATCAGATGGGAAAGTTACTGTTGGAAATTCTATTTAGTTATATCATTACTGCAGGGATCCCATCTCAAAATTTTGACACATGTAAGTTTTCTTACTATAAATAAATATAGTGAAGCCCAAGGCTATCTCCCCAACAGGTATCATGGTGCCTGTTGTTGTGGGACTCAAAGAGAAAAGGAATAGATCTTTCTCATCTGTTCTTTGCTACTTTTCTTCAAGGGAGACATTAATTCCTGCAAGGAAATGAAAGGGGCCAGATGTCATTGTGTTCTCCTCAAAGAGAGGGGTTACTGTTCCTTTAAATACTGATTGACAAGAGGATGTGATCAGTTTCAGTCAAATTTCTAATCTTTGTTTCTTTATTGGGGGAAGAAGGATTCCAAGTTTTATATCCAAGGATTGACCCTTTCCCACCAAATACCAGTTCCACAATGAACACACATAACAATTATAAAAGGAGCCCATTTATTCAAATCAAATAGCTAAGGAGAAACCAGAGAAAGTATACATAGGAGAATACAGAGCAACCAATACAGAATGAAGGCGCCGTCAGATTGGAAGCGACAAACAGACTTCAACTCAACCAAGAAAGAAAGAGTTTCAAATCCCACCCAAGGAGAAATTTCCCAAAGTCCCTCTTGTACCAATTTAGGAACAGGGACACATAGAGACTCCTGGCTCCTCTCATATCTCATCAGGCTTTTTCTTCTTCATTTGAGATGGGCTTGACCTCTTTCATTTTCCCTCTCAAAGATGGAAGCCAGAAGTTCCCTGGCACTCTAATATTCTTGAAGGAACTTAGAGATCTCTTGCTCTTGTCTATTCTGCCTAGAGTCTCATGCAGGGCAGGGCCTTCATCTTCACCAATGCCTCTGCCCACTGGATTTGGGACAGTGGTTACATTCATTAGGGTATATTTTCATATTCTTTGTATAGACCTTCACAGGGAGGTAAATTGGAAAGATTTAGAATCAGAGTACCTTGATTCCAATCCCATATCTATTACTGACTGCTTATGTGGCACTGAACAGGTTTATTCCCTGTGTGTATGTGTCTCTCTGTCTCTGTGTGTCTTTCAGTCTCTATCTCTCTCAGTCTCACTTTTTCTCTGTGTGACTCTGTCTGTCTCTATCTCTCTGTATCTGTCTCTCTGTCTTTCTCTCTGTCTTTGTCTCTCTGTGTGTCTCTCTATTCTTTGTGATTCTCTGTCTTTGTCTCTCCATCTCTCTGTGTCTATCTATCTCTGCCTTTGTCTGTCTCTGGTTGTTTCTCTATTTTTCTCTCTTTCTTTGTGTGTCTCAATGTATGTGTGTATGTGGATGTCTGTCTCTGTCTCTATCTTTGTCTTTGTGTCTCTCTCGCTATATATATATTTTTCCCTCCCTCCCTCTCCTCCTATCTCTCCTCTCTTTCCCTCTCCCCCTCTCTCTTTCCCCCCTCCCTCCCTCCCTCCCTCTCTCTCTCTCTCTCTCTCTCTCTCTCTCTCTCTCTCTCTCTCTCTCTCTCTCTCTCTCTCTCTCTCTCTCTCTCTCCCTCCCTCCCTCCTCCCTCTCTCTCATATTTCCTCATCTGTAAAATGAGAGGTACAGTTCACTTGGCTTCAAAGGTCCCTCACACTATAATGCTCTGGTGATCTCCCAAGACTTTCATTTAATTCCTGGATTCCATTCACTCATGGATGTATTGGGGGGGGAGCAGGTTTGAGGTTAAATATCACTTCCCCAAGGCCAGCAGGTTTCATTGCCATTCCAAGTTACTAGAAGGGTGGCTTATATGGGTTTTTTCTTTCAAAGAGAGGAAGAAATGCCCAGATAAGAGCACAGGACAGCTGCCATGGAATTAGGAGCAGCACAGTAGCTCTATGCCCAGCAGTGCCGCCCAACCCTTTCAGAACTCAAAAGCCAAGTCTGCAGGACCAAGTCAGACGACTAAGATAATCTCTCTGCGTCAGCATGAAGAGACTTGTGCTTTGATAAAAATAATCGCGCTCACTCAATGATTCAAATTTACTATCTTACGTAGGTAGCATAAAATGATTATGGGACACACAAGTATCAGTATGTTATATAAATATATACATAATGTCCTCTGATCGTAGTCATCTCTTTCACAAGGTAAACAGGGGCATCGTTGAGGAATAAAGCTGATAACATTGTCTCACTTATAATCAAGCTTTTTATTCACCAAAATTTCAAATGAAAAAAACAAACTTTTATATGAATTGCTTTTCTGGAACTAATATACTCTGACTAAAAACACTTCATTTCAAAAATAAAAAATTATATATATATATATGTGTGTGTGTGTGTGTGTGTGAATGTGTGTATGCATATATATATGTATATATATACATATATATATGCAGTATATGTGGGATTTTTAAAAGTAGTTCAATAAAATGACATGGGCTGACATCAGTCATGTTCCTCATTCTCTATTCTCTAATCTAGGATTTAAAAAACAAAACCAAAATGTTCTCCACATCACTGATAGTCCAATTGTTGTACTAAAGTTGCCAATGATCACCTTTAAGTGTTTCTTCTCCTGCCTCCATGCTTTTATATAAGCTGCTTAGATTACCCTCACTTTTCAACTCTGCCCCTTGGAATACCCAATTTCTTTCAAAACCCAGCTCCTGTGCTACTTCTTGATGACTACTGCCCTGATCTTCCCACCCAATAGCACCACTCAGGCCTTGGAAATCATCATATATTCATTCCATACGTAGCGTATGGTGATGGTAGGTATGTGCAGGTGTATGCATATATATTCATATTTTTTCCCCAATGAATAAGCTCCTTGAAGGCAAATACTGCTTGCTCTCAATTTCTGTTTACCCAAATAATTGCTGATTGATTCATTAATTGGTATCCATTTAATAAATACATGTCCAGGCACAGCTTGTGGGGGATGAAATACGGAAGCAAAAAGATAAAATAACAATTGCTTTACTTCTCAAGACTTCAATGTCCTTCTCTAGAAAATGAAGAAACTAGATTAAATCATCTCAGATGTATTTAAAACTTGGAAACACATGTTTCTATTAATATTAAATGTATCCCCTGAACTTATTACAATTCAAAACTCAGCTTTGAATTCTTAAAACATTATGTGCCATCTATCTTTCTCTGCTTAATGATTAGAATTGACCACCATTTGCTACCTGTTGCAAAGTTAAATCTTATTTTATGGTGAAATGGCTGCTCTCATTAAAGAGGTAGAGGGATGTAACAGAAAACGGATTATTTGTAGTTAAAGTGTCAGTTTCAGTGATGATGACGATAGCCATTTCTGGTTCACAGTTTGCAGATGCTTTATATTAACTATCTCAATTGCATCAATGCTGTGAGGAAGTTGCTAATATATAACTAATTCAATTTTCTAAGTGAGGAAACTGAGGTCCAGAGAGTTTTAATGATTTTGCATGGGTCACTCAGTTTACAACTCAAGGTACATCCTGAAACCAGGCTTTCCTCACCCCAAAATTTGCTTTCTGGTCCTATACCAAGCTAGTGTTTCTTTTTCTTTTCTTCATTTCTGTATCTCTCTTTCTTTCTTTCTCTCTCTCTCTCTCTCTCTCTCTCTCTCTCTCTCTCTCTCTCTCTCTCTCTCTCTCTCTCTCTCTCTTCATTCTCTTTCCCCTTTCTCTTTTTCTTCTATACTCTCTCCTCCACTCTTCTCCTTTTTCTTTGCTTTCTATTTTCTCCTCCATTTTCTCCTTTTTTCTCTTCTCTCTCTTCTCTCTTTTCTTTCCTTCATTGTCCTCTCTGCTCTTCTTTCTCCCTTCCTCCTCTCCCTTTTACTTCCTATATTTTCTCTCTTTCATTCTATTATTTTTTCTCTTATCTTCTTTCTATTATCTCTCCTCTTTTCTCCCTCTTCCATTTACTATTTCTCTTTTCTATTTTTCAGGGTTTTTTACTAGTTGATCTTTTACCCTATAACTCAGTTAATATGGTTGTTCTTCAAAGCTCTAGATTTAAAGACCTAGATTGGAATAATAGAACTTATTACAAGGAAAAGGAGGAAATGACAGAGAAGAAGAGAAAAAGAAACTAGAAGAAGAGATAATGAGAAAGAAAAGAGAGAAAGGAGAAGGGGGAAAGGGAAAAAAGAAAGACTAGCTTGGTATGGTACCACAAAGCAAACTTTGGAGTGAGAATTCAGGACCTACCTTGAAGTGAAAACTATATGACTCATGACAAAATCATTAAAACTCTCTGGGGTTCCATTTCCTCACTTAAAAAACTGGCATAATTAAATCCACTTCCATAAAAGAAGAGGAAAGATACTCCCTCTATATTCAGGAGAGGAAGGTACTATGATCACCTGTTTATTAGTAGCAGAGTGGCCTTGATAGTCAAACAAAATCAATTTCCTGGAAAAAAAAATCCAAAACTACAAGACTGAAGTTTAAATGGCTCAATGCCTTTTGAAGATCTAAGTGGATGCTGGACATTAAGCAGTGGAAACATTTTGAATTAGGAGGAGATGAGGAGAAAGAACCAGGTAGTCCAGTTCTCAGTTTCATTTTTTGTTTTCATAATTTCACATTTGCTATTTTGGAAAGGAAAAGGCTACAATAGAAGAGTGTAGGAGATGTTTCTCCCTGTGTAGGTGACGTTCCTCCCTGTGTAGGCGTTCATCTCTGAGGATGTAGCTGAATGTTGTAACTTTAATCAGATACCTAATCAGATGTATATATGTTTTCTAATGAATCTCATCATTCAGAAAGCCCAACTGGAGATTTCTGGGAAACTTACACTGTTAATGCTACTGTTAAAATAATTACTGATAGAGGAATTAGGTATAGAGTAATCAAGATAAGGCTAGGTAGCTTTACTATATTGCTTTCAGCAAATCAGAAGTGAATTAATTTATCACCTTCATGGGCTGCCATGTTTTAAAGCATCATCTTAATGAAGTAGCATTCCATGTCTATTTGAGTTGAGTGATGTTCTATAAAAATTAAAATAAAAAAGGCACTTCTGCTGCTACTTCTATGACCTTGAGCAAGTGGTCCCTTGGAGCCTCAATTCCTAGAGGCAGCTAGTGATGCAGGGAATAGGATATAGAACTGGAATCAGGAAGAGCTGAGTTCAAATGTAGCCTTCATTACTACTAGCTATATAACCCTGGGCAAGGTACTTAACTTCTGTTTGCCTCAGTTTCCACAACTGTAAAACAGGAATAATAATAGAACCTACCCCCACAAGATTGTTGTGAGGATCAAAGGAAATAATTTTTGCAGAGTAGGTAGCACAGTACCCAAAACACAGTAGATACTTAAAATAGGTTTTTCTTCTTCCTGATCTCTAAAATGAGGAAGATAGAACAGATGACTTATGAAGTTCTTTCTAGCCTTAAATTTTGATCCTCCGTTCTCTTCCCTGGTGATCTTATTTATCAATGTACCTTAATAATACCTACATTAAAGTGACTCCCAGATCTCTATGTAGTTTGTGAATCAGGTGAATATCCATATTTTAGCAGCTCACACCTTCTACACAGAACATGTGGATATCTACTATTTCTTGAGGTTGACTTGCTCAATCTAATGGGCTCTAAACATTGAAAGTCTTAAATTCCCACAGAAAGATCATACCACATGAGACTATATTCAAACTTTTTTTAATGTCCTAAGGAGATAACACCATTATGGGAAATATACTCATCCTACTCACCATATAGATGATGAAACCCAACCAATGTGTTTCCATTTGCACAACAGTGATACATCTAGATCTTAAATTCAATCATTAAATCTGACAAAAAATTATAATAATAACCCTTGGAGTCATGGATAAATTATAGCAAATGCAGGCATAATAAATATATTATAATATATAACATAAACCTGGATTATACAATATACTCAGTATCTATGGAGGAGATTAGGTACACAGAGAAACCTAGAAAGGAGAACATAAGTAAAGAAAACTAAAATGCCCAGGGCAATTCACAACTCTAGTGCTATAAAATTTGCTGATCTTTTTATACCTTAGGAATTGTCCATAAAAGTTCCTTGATTAATGTTGACTAGATGCTTCCAAAGCTAAGCTGAGTTGATCTATTTCGAGCTTCGAGCTTGACGAACATATCCATAGGCAGCATGCTTCTTCCATACTAGCTAATCTACTCATACCTTCTCTAATTCTGTTTCCAAGTTGTTCTGTCCAGCTGGACTTACTCATCAGCAAAAGTTGTAGTATCCATCACTTTCAGCTTCACACTTAATTGATGAAATTCTGAAATGTGTCCTTTTACCTCTATTATCTTTCTGTATTCAGACTCAGAAACTTCTTTATGAATGACCTTCCTTGGCTTATACTTAATGACAATATTCTCATATTCTATTCAGGATCAAATAAATGACTTTTCACTGATTATTAAAGTAAAATGTTCTCTAAATCTTTATATCCAAATAAATAAACCACACTGCATTCTCCATTTACTTCAGTATTCTACATCTTGTCACATTCAAATGAGCAAATACTGACTCAGAATTCTCAAGTCAAACTTAAATTCATTAACTGCTTCTCTTAGAATATTGAATAGATCTATCCCCTCAGATAAGTGAACTGTAAAAGCAGGCAATTTGGTAATTGATTTTCCTAGCTGCAGACTTATGCCTCTGTCAAAAGAAGTATAATGGGCCACTTTCTTATTTACATCTTAATCCAAAGTCTGACTCCTTTTAGTCCTGAATCTGCAATTTTTAAAAATGTATCCCAAACTTAAAATGTTCAAAATGCTGTCTCTCCTTCTAATCGTGATAATCCTATCAACTCTACTATTTCTATTAATGTTATATCATCACTCCTAGTCACCCAGAATCATCTAACAAACACACAACCTTCTACTTAGTTAACCTTCTTAAATTTTGGATTCTCTTAACTTCGTCCTCTTTTTCTCTCCTCCTTTGTCCAAGTCTCAGAGAAAGCTTGCTTCTTCTCTTTTTCAGCTTCAATTTTTATCTCCTTATATCTCCTTTAAAAGCTTCCTCCTCGAATTATTCCTATCTCAATTGTCTAGTTTTCCATAAGTACACAGTCACTAGCTCCTTACATCCTACTTATAAAATGCTAAGAATTCCTCCATCCTGAAGAAAAAACAAAAGAATCCTTCATTTGAATCAATCCCTACAAAGCTATAATCCAATATTTCTATGCTGATTCATAACCAAACTTCAGAAAAAATTACCTATATGTATAGTCTCCACAATCTCACTCCTCCTTATTCAGCAACCTTTTGAAACCTAAATAATAAATTCAAGCTGTTTTTTCAAATGTTACCAAATGATCTCTTAATTGCCAAATTAAATGACCTTTTCTGAAATTTGTCCTAAACATTGTCATTACTGCTTGCTCTAAAGTACTTGAAACTAATTGTCTTTCCCTACTAGTTATCCTCTCCTCTCAGCATTTTTATGGCAGATTCTATCTTGGTTTTCCTCCAACTTGTCTGGCCACTATTTAGTATCCTTTGCTTGTGTCTCCTCCTCTGTGTGAATTTAGCCCACAGCTCTTTTTTGGGTCTTGTTCTCTCTTTTTATTAGGAGCTTTTATTTTGGGACTTATAACACCCAAGGGATCTATGAATAAATTTCAGAAAATCCAAACACTTAGATGGGAGAAATTGACCTTTTTAAAAACTGATTTGGTTAAAATTTAGCATTTTACAAAAATAATTTTAAAATATTCTGAGGAGTCAGTATGTTACAATGGATTCCAAAAATGTATGCAGAGGATCCATGACAAATTAAAGGCTAGACCCTACATTGCACATCATTTCTTTCAGGAAGCTCCCCAGCTGAGTTCAACTATCATCTCACAGTTCTATACATCCAGCCTCTGTCTTTTCCTTGGATTTCAGTTTCGGGCTATTAAGTGTCTAACATCTTCAAGTAGATATCATGTAGGCAATATCTCAAACTCAACATGCCTCAAACAGAATTCATTATCTGCCCTCTATCTCTCAGTTTCCAAAGAAGTTACCATCAACAGAATCAGTTACATCCAGAAAAGGAATACTGGGAAATGAGTGTAAACTGAGATCATTGTTTTTTTTGTTTTTTGTTTTTTGTTTTTTGTTTTTTGTTTTGTTTTGTTTTGTTTCTCTTCCAAGATTATTTTTACCTTGCAAATACAATCCTTCCTTTGCAACAACAACAACAAAATTCGGTTCTGCACATATATATATTGTACCTAGGATATACTATAAGATATTTAATATGTATGGGAATGCCTGCCATCTAGGGGAGGAGGTGGAGGGAAGGAGGGGAAAAATTTGGAACAGAAGGGAGTACAAGGGATAATGTTGTTAAAAAAAAAAAAAAAAAAAAAAAAAAAAAAAAAGAATTTACCTATGCATATGTACTGTCAAAGAAAATGTTATAATTATAAAAATTAATAAAAAAAGAAAAAAAAAAGTTACCATCAGTTACCATCAGCCTTCTTGTCACCCAAGTCATTCTTTCCATTTCTCTTACCTCTCCTTAAGTTAACAAGTCTTGCTCCATTCTAACTCATAATATCTTTGGTATCTTCTTCTCTTCACTTGCCCACATCTACTACTCTCCCCCAAGCTCCCATCATTTATCATCAGCACTACTCTAATAACCATCTACATCTTTAGGCTCTCAGGGACTCAATTGATCTATCCTACCTTCCCAGACCTATTGCACATGTCTCCTTTGTGCACAAATTGGCCTAATTTCTGCTCCCCATATGCCACATTTCATCTCCCACCTCTAAGCCTTTGCATGAGCAGAATAGCATGCTAGGCATTCAGTCTCACTTCACACTTCCAGCTCCTAAGATCTTTAGCTTTCTTCAAAGTACAACTCCAGAGGCACCTCCTACAGGAAACCTGACCCAATAATGGCTCTGTATCCCCAATCTCTTACTTTGTATCAACGTCCTATCCATTTTACGGTTCTTTTTGTGGATTCCTGTTGTTTTCCCTGATAAGAATAGAAGCTCCCTGAAGAAAGGAATGTTTCATCTTTCATCTGTGTATTCCTACACTTAGCACAGTGCCTTGGCACTAGGAGATTAATAAATGCTCAATGAGTGAATACATGAAGCGTTGACTCTTCGACTTCTCGTCCTCTCCACATTCAGTCATTTGCTGGGGTTTATATTGAGGGCTATTTTGGCATCAGCCATTCCCTCCACTCTGCCATCTTAGCTCAGGCCTTCTTGACCTTCTGGTTTACAGTTAAGGTTTGCCTCTCTTCTGATCCTTTGCCAATCCATCCTTGACAGCTATCAAAAAACCTTCCTAATATGTATGAGCAGTCACACTCTCTCTCAAGAATTCTCAATAGTTCCCCATTGGCTTAGGAATGAAAGATGAGTGATTTAGCCTGGAATTTCAAGTCCTGCACAGCGCAGCTGTGACCTCCTGTTTCTTCCCTTCTGTATTTTCACTCTAGGCAAAACAGCCTCCTAACTGTACCCCATTATCAGTCTTCCCTCTCTGGCCTCCTGCTGACTCCCACACCTGGAATAGATTCTCCCCATGTCTCTGCTATTGAAATCCTTCTCTGCCAACAAAGTTCAGGTCAGATTCTGCCTCCTCCAGGAAGCCGTTTCTTTCCTCCCTCACGTTCAGATGAAAGTAATCTTCCCACCTTACCCAACTCCATCCCTTTCCTACATTTCCCATAGCACTGCCCTATACTTTATCACTTTCTACCTTCTAAAATTTTTAAAAGTAAAAAAAAAATAATAATAATTTTAATTAGGATTTTAAAAAAATAATATTTTATTTCCCTCCAATTACACGTAAAGCCATTTTTTTTTTAACATTCATTGGTTTAGAATTGAATTCCAAATTTTCTCCTTTCCTCTCTCCTTTATCCTTTCTCCCTTCCCAGAGAGGATGGCAAGTTGATACAGAATATACAAAAGCAATTGTGAAAAATGTATTTCCATATAAATGACATGTGAAAGACTAGGTCTCTCATTATTCCAGATCCTAAGCTCCCTGAGGGTAGGGAATCAAATTCATTTCAACTTCCTATCCCCAAAGGCTTGAATTTCACTGGGTAGGTACGTATTCCAGAGTGATAATGATGGACTCCTAACATTTGAGCTAAAATCCTGGCAGTCCTAACTGCTTCTGTAATCTCAGCCAATTAAATCTCAGTCCAGCTCTCACTTTTCCCCATCTGGAGAACAAGAGACTTGGACTAGACGGCCTCTGGGATGGATCCCTTCCACCTCTGGATCTAGGGATCCATGAAACCGCGTGACCCTCAACATTCTGGAGTCTCAGTTTCTTCATCTGTGGATATGAAAATGTCAAACCAGAGCTAACCAAGCTCAGAGTTTGCTTCCAGCCTTAAAATCTGGTGATTGTGAGATTAGCGATCATACTTTGTCCCCCTTTCTTACTTTCCAACTAGAATTTAGAGTTTACAGTGCACCTCCTTTAAGAACGCAAATAAAAGCAGACACAGCTTCCCAGAAAATAATTTGAAAGCTATTTTCTTCAATTAGTCTCAGATTACATCTGCCAGGGAACCGGGGTGGGTTTCAGGTCTTGTGCAAGACTCCTGTAAGGGACCCAGCTCTCCAAGCCTCCTGCCCCGGGAGACCCCACCGCAGAGGGCTGCAATTTCAGAACACACAGTGGGCATGCTAATGCAATGCTAATGTTGACACACCCTGAGGGCCAGATTTTTCAAAGGGCCCCAAACAGGCCTCCTGGGGCTGAGAGCCACAATGCCTTCAATTAGTTAATTGCTTGTACCTGAATTAGGCCTCCGACTCAAAAAGCCTTTTAAACCAGATACCCAGCTCCTTTTCCATCATCCTTGCTGCCCAAGGCCCCAGCTCTCCAGGTGACACTCCTCTGGGGGAATCCCTGAAACTGACCAACATTAGCAACGTTTAATCTACAGGGATTTTTTTTTTTTTAATGCCCCCAGATGATAAAGGTAAATATAAGATGTAGTCAATTTAAGTAGAAACAGTCCAGGGAGAGGATTCCTCTTTGAAGAAATGCCCACTGGCTGTTTTTCCCTTTAGTCTTTGCCGGAGACAGAGTTCGAGATTTCTATATCCCATTCCCTATCTTTGGCTGAAATCTAATCCTGTTTTGCAGGAGTTTGCCTCCTCGGCTCAGTTTGCTGGGCCAGTGGGGGTGAAAAGTTGCATTTTAACCGGAACTAGGGCACACTTAAACTCATTTGCATCATCTTGCTGGAGCTAAAGGCGGTCCCTGTTGACCGCCTCAAGCTCCCAGAAGCAATATCCACTTTCTCCTGTGATGGGTTAAGCATGTAATAAAAGATCATTATATTGGGGACGAGATTGCTGATTCTGGGATTCCTGGCCTCTCTGGAATGAAAATAAAAGCTTGCTCAGCACTGGCTGATGGGAGACTTCTGAAGCCTTGGATTTTCCTCTAGCCCCATGGAGGGGGCTGGGATGGACTTTCAAGAGGGGGAACAAAGGCAGGCAGTGGATGGCCTCTATGTCTTTGGTGTTCTGTCCCTATGGACTGACAAATGCAGAACAGGTTTCACAGGCAGTCAACATCTCTGGTTAGCAACAGAAAAGAAACCCAGCCATGGAGCAGGAATGTAAGATCACAGGCCTAGAGCTGGAAAGGATCAAGCAGACCATCTGGGGCTGGGACTGAGAGCCCGGGGAAATCTTGAAGGTCATCTGACAGATGAGCCATCTGAAAATCGCACAGGTAGCAAGACAGGGTCAGGATTTGAATCTAGGATTCTGGCTCCAGAGTCGTTTTTTTTTTTTTTTTTTTTTTTTTTTTTTTTTTTTTTTCCATTATAAATCAGTGCTTTTTCCCTAGTTCAATTTCCTCGTTTTGTAGATGTGGAAACTGAAGTCCAGAAAGTTTCACAAAGATAAGAAATTTCAGAAAGATAATTCGAACCCAGCACCTCGGGGTTTTGTATGCTGCCTCCCTTACTTTGAAGGGTTTGTTTCCAAAGTGAAGGAGGGGTTCAATTCTTAATTTTTTTTTTTTTTTTTTTTTGAGGCTGGGGTTAAGTGACTTACTCAGGGTCACACAGCTAGGAAGTGTCAAATGTCTGAGATCACATTTGAACTCGGGTCCTCCTGAATTCAAGGCTGGTGCTCTATCCACTGCGCCACCTAGCTGCCCCAGGAGGGGTTCAATTCTTGACCATGCTAATTTCTTTTTTTTTTTTTTTTTAATTAAAAATTAAAATTTTTCTGTGTGACCCTGGGCAAGTCACTTAACCCCAGCCTCAGGAAAAAAAATTTAAAATTTTAACATTTTTATTAAAATTATTAAAAATTATTTATTTTTATATTGAAATATTTTATTGATTTTTATTTATTAATATTTATGTTTTTTATTTACAAAACATATGCATGGGTAATTTTTCAACATTGATCCTTGCAAAAATTTGTTTCAAATTACCCCTTCCTTCTCCCCCACTCCCTCCCCCAGATGGCAGGTAGTCCCATATATGTTAAATATGTTCAAATGTATGTTAATATATGTATACAGATTTATACAGTTATCTTGCGGCACAAGAAAACTTGGATCAAGAAGGAAAAAAAACTGAGAAAGAAAAGAAAATGCAAGCAAACAATAACAGAGTGAAAATGCTATGGTGTGGTCCATCCTCATACTCAGACCGTGCTAATTTCTATATGATTTTGAAAAGGTCATCTCACTAAATCAAGCCAATAAGCATATATTAAGTGTCTTACTATGTGTCAGGCACCCTGCTAAGCGCTGAGGATGTAAAATTCCATCAAAAAAAACAAAGCCAATGACCTTTTTTGGTACTGCTAGCTCTTCTCCCAGTGCCTGACACATAGTAGACACTTTAAAAATGTTATATAGCTGCCAAAGTGACTTTCCGAAAGCATGGAAATTATTTCATGCCTTTGAGAATCAACAAACCCCAGTGGCTCCCTAGTACTCTCAGGATCAAATACAATTTCCTGTGTTTCTTGTTTAAAGTCCTAACTCAGAAGGCCCCAACCTTCCCTGCCAACCTTATTATATTGTGGTATTATAATGTACACAGACAATGGCCCAATCAAACTGGCCTTCCTGTTGACTCTCAATACAGTGCCTGGCCCAGAGTAGCTTTTAATTCATGCTTGTTGCCCTGATTTCACACATATGACATTCTATGTGTTACGCTCCTCTACTCCACATCCTTCTCTGTATTTTTAAACACAATGTCCCTCATGCTTGGAATGTATTGCCTAACCTACCTCTGCATCTTAGAACAGCTCATTCATTTCCTTCCAAGCTCAAGTGCCATCATCTGGACAAAAGCCTTTCCGGATTCCCCCAAATGTTGCTAACCCCCCCCCCCCTCTGCCATTAACGTGTATTTATTCTGTACATGTTTATTGAGGCAATGGCATTCCTCCAATAGAACATGATTTTTGGAGAGCTGGATTGTTTCATTTTTATACCTACCATTGGCTGGCCTGTTACAGGCATTTAATAAATGCTCCTGATTGGTTGAACTCTTCCAGCTTGAAATTCTTTAATCCTGTGTAAGAATAATAAGAGGAGGGGCAGCTAGATGCTATAGTGGATAACAGCCCTGAAGTCAGGAGGACCTGAGTTCAAATCTGATCTGAAATATTTAACACTTCCTGTGTGACCCCAGGCAAGTTACTTAACCCCAGCTGCCACACACACACACACACACACACACACACACACACACACAGAGCAAGTAAAAAGAATTATAAAAGGAGAACTGTTTAGGGTACTGGTAGAGAAGTGACTTAGAAGAAGAAAGATTAAAGAGAAGTTTACCTCTCACCTCTAGGCAGAGAGGTGGTGGGCCAGAGGTGTGGAATGAGCCATATATAATAGGATGTTGATTTGTCTAGCTTAGCTATTTTATTACATAGAAGACTTTCGAAAAGTGAATTAACTCTGGCATCAGAGATGCACGAATAAAAGGAAATGCCAACAATATCTTTAAAATATAGAAGAAAAGAAAAAATTCAAAAGAGAATACAACCAGGGAAATACTGTTAAGATTTTATTAAATTTAACATAAAATTAAGAAAAAAAATTTCATGATCTCATATACAAATCTGTTTTTATTGTTCTTATTTGTATATTGAAATGTACACTTGCTGAAGATTGTTAAATTCAGAATAAAAAAAGAAAGTTATAAAAATAAATATTAGAGAATGATAGGTTATTATGTCTGATCTTGACTCAATTCAATCAAATAAACACTTATTAAAGGCCTGCTCTGTGCTAAGACAGTAAAGTACCAATTTGCAAAGTCTTCCATCCCCTCCTACTATGAATAAGGCTTTGTTCTAGATACTAGGGCTACAAAGACATTAGGGAGACCCAAACCCAATCACTGCCTTCAAGGACCTTATTCGCCAAATATGTGTCCAAAGAAAGCGCTGTACTAGGCCTGAGGAAGGTAGCAAAGCTTTTTTTAAGAACCCTTTCCATGAAGCTCACAGTCAAATACAGGACCAGAGCCACAAATTGGTATCGATCAATCATTTTACTGGGCACCTACTAAGAAAATAAATATTATCTAATAAATAATGCCATTCAAGTATCAAAGTGCTGTGTTTTTTATAAGTTGTAAGCTCCTAGAACAAAAGAACTATTTCTTCTTCTCCTCCTCTCTTTTCCTTTTCCTTCTCCCCTTTTCATTCTCCTTTTTTGCTTTTCCTTCTCCTTCTTCCTTTCCCTCCTTTTTTTCTTTTCTTTCTTTCTTCTTTTTTCCTTTTTTCTCCTTTTTTTCTTTTCTTTCTTTCCTCTCCTCCTCCTCCTCCTTCTTCTTCTTCCCCTTTTCTTTCTTCTTCTTCCTTTTCCTTTTCCTTCTCCTCCTTCTCTTTCTTGTCTTGACATCCTAAGGACCTACCACTGTGTCTAGCACATAATTATTTTTGTTATTTTGTCCTTTGTTCTCAAAGATCACCATAACATCAGGGAAATGATGCCCTGATATGCTAGTGAATTGGATTAAGGGAGCCTCACTATAGAAGATGCTTACTGGATGCTTGGTGAATTGAAATGATTTAATGTTACCTCTAAAAAATATTGGGGGGCAGGGAGTAAATTTTTTAGGGATGTAACTTCTTGGCATGATGGAGAAGATGTCTGGCAAGCTCAAGAAGACCCAAGTTCAAATCTTACCACAGATCCACACTAGCCATGTGATCCTGGGCAAGCTACTCAAACGTCTTTCAGGCTCATTTTCCTCATCTGTAAAATAGAGTTAATAATGGTACTCACCACTTAGAGTTGTTATGAAAATAAAATTAAATAATCAAATTATATATATATAAATATAAATTTTTGTGACCCTTAAAAGTCTCTGTTAGTGATTATTACTTAAAATTATGCCTTTCCAAGAAGAAAGTCTTCTCTTAAACTTTGGTAATTCCATTCATCTTCAATAGTAACTAATCTCCCCACCCCCACCACACACATATCCCTGGGCCTTACTTCTGATTGTAAACTATAAAAGTTGCCCCGGCCAGAGGCTCTATCTCTCTGGAGACCAGTTGGGAGTACAAAAGCCCTCCTTCTACAGACAAAAACAAGCCCAAGGAGGAACACTGTTGCTACGGGTCAGTAACATCCTATTCAGTGAAGGTTAGCACATCAATGCAGAGTCAGAGCCAATCTTGTATGGAACTTGCTACTCCTCTGTTGCCCATTACTCCATTGCCCCAGGCAGTCATTTATGTTTTTTGAAGATGCTAAGAAATGAGAAGGGGAAGAAATCAATCTTGATTGAAAAAATATTTTCTCAAATGGGTATTTTTAAGCAAGATTGTAAGAGAATCCAGAGGTTTTATTTATGTTTGTTTGTTTGTTTTAAATCTAAGATGAAATGGAAAGAAGTGTAGAATAAATGAATGCCTGAGAGGTCTGATTGTAAATACCCCATCAAGTCTTGTAGCCCCTGTTTGGTTGGCTTCCTTTTATTTCACTCTTTCTAGTCAGGCTTCCTTGCCTGAGGATGCCCACTCTAGCATGTGTTTGTCAGTATAGCCAAACCCAGCTACAGAAAGAAAAAATTTAATAAACCAAGAAGTATCTGCTTTCATCTTATTTCATCTCTCCACAACAGCCCCAATCATCCTTTGGACTGGAACTGAAATAAAAGGCATTATGGGTGAAACACAGAAACACTCAATTCTCTCACCTATCCTAGAATCTAATTAAAACAAATTAGGAAGACCACTCCTAAGCACTTAGCAAGTGTATAATATCATGCAAAAGGAGTTGAAAGGGACCCTAGGGGGCATTTAGTCCAACTTCATTATTTTACAGATGAGGAAACTGAAGTCATGAAAGGATGACTTGTCTAAGGACATATAGATAGTTAATTTCTGACTGGAATTTGTACCTAGATACTGAGACTAATTCAGGCACTCTTATTTCAACACAATTGGGTTCCTTTATATCTATTCATTCATTTTATGCAGTTAAAAGCATTGTCCCTGTTGTTCGATGAAGAACCATGAGTTACTTAGATATTCTCAATAATACAATGATCTAAGACAACCCCAAAGATCTCATGATGAAGCCTACTAGCCACTTCTAGAGACATATGCCATTTTTGACTTTATTCAAATCTTCTTATACAAATGGCTATCATGGAAACATTTTACATAATGCACATGTATAATCTATATCTAATTGCTTGTCATCTAAGGGAAGGAAGAAGAGAGGGAAGTATAGAATTGGGAACTCAAAATTTTAAATAAAAATGTTTTTTAAAAAATTTAAATCATGAATAAATTTATAATGGTTAAAAAAAATACTCCCCCCCCCAAAAAAAAAAATAAAGCAAAAAAAAAATTGTCCCAAAAAGAGATCCATAGATTCACCTAGACTGGCCCCAAACTGCATGATATAAAAAGGCTTAAGAACATTTGCTCCCATGTCTCTACTCCAATGAGAGTCGTTACCTCCAAGCCAAGATATGGAATTGTTCCTAATACTTTAGTACTGTGTACGCAACACAGTAGGCTTAGTGTATGATTGGATCCAATTTAAGTAATTTTAAACTGTCCCTAAAGCCTCCAAAGGATCAATGGGAAATATTTCTTGGATTTTTATCTGAAAAAAATTAGGATTTTGATTTCAATGCTAGATAAAGAGGATGTGTGGTACAGTTGGGTGCAAGACCCCCTTCCCAATCCAATTAACTAATCAGAGACATCATCAGGTACAAAGAGAAAACATTTATTTAACCCCTGCAGGGAGAGGTCCAGACACACACCTGGGTGCCAATCCCACTCCCACCACAGTGCTCCTGGAACCTGGCCAGCTTCAGGCTGGTCCAGAGTTTAAAAGGCAAAGGACTCGAGCCTTCTCATTGGATAGACTAAAAGGGCATAACCAACCTTGACCAATGATCACCAATGCTGGTTGCCTTCTATAGCTCATTTCCTGCACCTTCCTGTATCTCAGGTTCAAAGTTCATTCCTCCAGAGAGTAAATGACCTCTCCCAAGATCCCAGTCCTGGAAATGGGGATCATGTGACTCGATATTGAGAAATACTTCATCCAATCAGTCCCATTCAAGGAGAGAAGATAAATGGGGAGATGGGCAGATAAGCATTCTGGTGCTTATTACCCACATCTTCTTGGGCAAGTCTTTTAATGTCCCTGGTACCCTGTTTATTTTTATCTATAAAAGGAGGAATTTGGATCAAATGACCAACTTGACACAAATAGGAAAGGAAAAACAGGAGTAGGGAAATAGGAACACTAGCAGGCTAGGAGTCTGAAAGGAAAGAAACAAGTATTTATTAAGCATCTGCTGTATACCCAAGTACTACTACATGCTTTACAAATATCTCATTTGATCCTTATATCAACTTTGGGAGGTATTGCTATCATTAACCCCATTTTATGGGTAAAGAAACTGAGGCAAACAGGCTAAGTAGCTTCCTCAGGTTCACACACTTAATGTCTGAGATTGGGTTTGAACTCAGGATAACTCAGCACATTATCCACCAAGTTATCTAGCTAGAGGAGGCTCAGATTCCTATTCTAACATGAATCAGCTATCTGATCTTAACTTAATCTTGTCAACTTGTAGATCCTCAGTATCCTCATCTATAAAATGAGATTGACTAGATCAGAGCTTCTTAGGCTTTTGGGGATTGTGGGTCCCTTTAGGAGTCTGATGAACCCCTTCTTGGGATTAACTTTTTAAATTCATAAAGTGAAAGATATAGGAATGCCAAAGAAACTGATTGTGTTAAAGTTATCAAAATAGTTTAAAGGAAAAAACAGTTCTCAGACCCCAGGTTAAGATCCCATCAATTAAATGGTTCCTAAATTTCATTCTGGCTTTTGTGTTCCTTATGTCATGCAGTATCCTGAAAACAGAAAGCAAACTCCAGGAAAGCTGAGGCTAGATTTTGTAAAAATTTTGTCTTTTTATCTCAAATACCTAAAACAAAGACTTGTGAATATATATATATATATATATATATATATATATATATATATATATATATATATATACACACATAATAGGCATTTTATTTTGCAAGGCAATAAGATTAAATGACTTGTCCAAGGTCACACAGCTCGTAGGTATCACGTGTCTCAGGTCGAATTTGAACTCAGGTCCTCCTGATTCCAGGCCCAGTACTCTGTCCACTGCATCACCTAGTGTTTACTTTAAAATATATACTGATTTGAATATGATTCAGTGAGGAACTTCAGAGAAGGAAGGAAGAAAGGGAGGGGAGGAGGGGAAAGGGACAGAGAGAAGAAAAGAAGAAAAGAGGGAGGAAGGGAGGTAGAAAGAAAAAGAAGGAAGGAAGGTAGGAAGGAAGGAAGGAAGGAAGGAAAAAGGGAGAGAAGAAGGAAGGAAAAAAGGGAGAGATGAAGGAAGGAAGGAAGAGAGAGAGGGAGAGAAGAAGGGAGGAAGGGAGAGAGAGAGGGAAAAGAGAAGAAAAAGGAGAGAGAGAGAGATTCATCCATTCATTTATTTCTGAAACTTTTCCTGAACACTGCAGGTGCTAGTTACCTGCCCATTACTAATCTCAGCATTTATTGTATATATTTTATATGAATTCATATGATTTCCATAAAGAGAATGTAGGTTTTTTGTAGGCAAGGAAGGAAGGAAGGAAGGAAGGAAGGAAGGAAGGAAGGAAGGAAGGAAGGAAGGAAGGAAGGAAGGAAGAAAGAAAAAGAAAGAAGAAAAAGAAAGAAAGCAAGAAAGCTGGGGGGTAGGGGGAGAGGAAAAAGAAGATGAAAATTTGATGGACTGGGGCAAAGTGGAAGATCAAAGAAGGGGTAAGAACTGACTCTTGTACAGAGTGCTGGGGACAGAATTGCCAGCAACAAAGAGAAAATAGAGATACTGGATTCTCATTGTGATTACTCTGCCAGGAAGAATGATTCCTAAACTGAAAAAGACCCCAAAAAATGGCTACTAGGAATTTGACTCATTCTAAGTAAGGAGCTAGTAAGAGAGCACCATGCTGCTTTTGAAATAATAGCGATAAAGAAGTAGAACTGCATTTATATAGTGCTTTAAGATTTACAAAGCATTTTACAACTACTATTTTATTTGCACCTCACATTAACCATGGGATGTAGGTGCTATTGTTAGGTGCCATTTTATAGATGAGGAAACATAAGTTAACTTGTCCAGAGTCACAGAGCTAGTAAGTACCTGTACGGACTGGCTTCTTGACTCAGCAGGTACAGGGCTCTCCCCTTTGTGCCATTAGTTGAGGACACAGCATCACAAAATCATAGGATCACAAATCTAGAGGCCACAAGCTCTCATTTCCTTATCTTAGAGATGAAACAGAGACTTACAATTAGTAAGAACTAAGAATCAAGATAAGAACT
The DNA here is from genome assembly GCF_048593235.1 of Sminthopsis crassicaudata. Lineage (NCBI taxonomy): Eukaryota > Metazoa > Chordata > Mammalia > Dasyuromorphia > Dasyuridae > Sminthopsis > Sminthopsis crassicaudata. Next base: position 730,681,471 of record NC_133617.1, read on the forward strand.
GAGATCCTCTGCCACCAAGCCCAGAGGTTTGTGTTTGTTTTGTGTTGTTTCCCTTTGTACTGTGTGAATTTTGCAAGAGTGTGGAGAAAATAACTAATAAATATGTGAAATGCACATCAAAACAAGGTTGAGGTTTCACATCGCATACATCTTGTTGGCTAAGAAGACAAAAGAGCAGACCTATCAACACTGGAGGATTTGGGGAGATTGGCCCTAACTCCTAATTTACTTTTGCAAGAGTTGACAGTCAGTCCATCTATTCTGCAAAGTAATTTTGAATGTTTTTAAAAGTGACCCCATGTCTATATCTCTTGATTGGAAGAGCTCCCTAGCAGGACTATCCTCTCATAAAGACAAACACAAAGATCCCATTCATGTTTTTATTTATAATAAACATCAATTTTGTAGATGTAAAGGTATTGAAACAGAGCATGTCCTTATGGTTGGGGAATGGCTAAATTAGTTATATATGAGTGAAATGGGATATTATTATGCTATAAGAAATGATGGAAATGAAGAATTCTTTTTTTTTTTTGAGGCAATTGGGGTTAAGTGACTTGACCAGGGTCATACAGCTAGGAAGTGTTACATATCTGAGGTCATATTTGAATTCAAGTCCTCCTGACTCAAGGCTGGTGCTCTATCCACTATGGCACCTAGATGCTCCTGAAATGAAGAATTCTTGTTGAAGTCTAAGATATCCCAACAATATCAGGGTTCCTGGATCAGTATCAGAGGTATGGCAGAAGAATTCCCAAACTCAATTTGTTCTCCAAGTTAAGGGGTAAAGATTTATTTGTTTGTTTGTTTTACTGATTTATTTATTTTTGCTGAGGCAATTGGGGTTAAGTGACCTGCCCAGGGTCACACAGTTAGAAAAAACGTTAAGTATCTGAGACCATATTTGTACTCAGGTCCTCCTGACTTTAGGTGGTTCTCTATCCACTGTACCATCTAGCTTCCCCCAAAGATTTATTTACACTACTAACAGTGGGTTAAGCTCCAAAAGAACTTAAGGACCAATAAGATAAATGTTTAGGGAAAAGTGAGAGGGACCAGATATCTCACTTATTGCTATTCTAATTTTATGGCTTAGAGGTAGAATTGAGGAGTAGCTGGTTTTGACTTTATGCACAGGTGCTGTATCCATAGTTCCCTGGGCAGATCTGGAGGGGGAAGGGGAAAACCTGCCTGAGGTGTGTTTTTAGGTTTGAAGTGTCAACAGGTCAAGTGGCAGGCACTCAGCTTTGTTAACTTTAAGCACCTCATTTTTGTTGTTCATTAGTCTCAGAAACCCCATTATCATGGACCAAGAAGCTGTCATCCAATATATGTAACCTCAGCATCTGGTCAGATAGAGTATAGCCTAAAAAAAGAATTATGACATTTCTAATAGATTACTTCCAAGGTCAGGTGGCCTTATGGTTACTGCTACATTCTCCCTAAGAGCTGCACCACACCATTCTTAGAAGCATGGGAAAAGTTCAGTGAACTGATGCAAAATGAAGGAAACAAAACCAGAAAAAAAATACTACTACTACAGAGATGTCAATGGTAAGAAAAAAGCAAACTCTGGGTAGTTATAACACCCAGGCTAGACCCCAAAGAAGATAGATGCATCTCTTGTCTTTCTTTGCAGATGTGGGGAATTATGGGTAGGGAACACTACATACAATGTCACCTTTAGATGATATACTGATTGCTTCACTGGTTCCCATTGTGAGAAATATTGAAAAGTTGGGTTACACAAGCTTTCAGGTGGAATTGGATAGTGGGTACTACTGACATATAGGTTTTCAGAATGTGAGAAGGTAAGCAAGGTTAAGATTTTACAGAACAATTGAGTTAAATCTCTCAGAAGCTTGAGCAAACAAAGAATTGGGGAGCTAAGAAGGCACAGGTAAATTCAGCCAATCAGGAAAAAAACACAAACTTAAGATAATAGCCTATCCAGCCCAAAGAAGTGGTCAATGACCTCACTTGACCAAACCACTATTGCATGCTTGTGTAATAGGCTAATTGAATATTAAACAATATACCCTGTAGGAGTTTTCCTCCATTTTTGAAGTGGGATATTGGACGAAGGGAGAGGGGACATGATATTTTGGGGGAAACACAGTGAGCCTATCAGAAACATTGTAACCTGGCAAGGAATGACCCAGTCTCTGGTCTCTGAAAAGAGGGGACTGCACCAAGCTAACAAGTAGAAAGCTTCCCCCACTTCTCTGCTCAGAGTTCCCTCTTCCTGAAGAGAAGTGGAGCCCGCTTCTAACCAGAAAAGTTAAGACAATTCTTTAATATTCTTTTTTATTAAATTTTCACCAAGGAAAGGGACCCACTTGTGCAAAAAAGTCTGTGGTAGCCTGTTTTGTAATGGCAATGATGGATGTCCATCAGTTGGAGAATGGCTGAATAAGTTATGGTATGTGAGCTTTATGGAATATTATTGTTCTGTAAGAAACAATCATCAGGAGGATTTCAGAGAGGCCTGGAGAGACTTACATGAACTAATTGAAATGAGCAGAACCAGAAGATCATTATACACAGTAACAACAAGATTATACCATGATCAACTTTGATGGACGTATCTCTCTTCAACAATGACATGATTTAAACCAGTTCCAATTGTTCAGTGATGAAGAGAGCCATCTATACCCAGAGAGAGGACTGTAGGAACTGAGTGTGATTCACAACATAGCATTTTCACTCTTTTCGTTGTTGTTTGCTTCCATTTTATTTTCTTTCTCAGTTTTTTTTCCTGTTTTGATTTGATTTTTCTTGTGCAGCAAGATAATTGTATAAATATGTATGCTTCTATTAGATTTAATATATATTTCTACCATGTTTAACACATATTGGACTACTTGACATCTAGGGAAGGGGATGGGGGAAGGAGTGGAAAATTGGACCACAAGGTTTTGCAAGGACTAATGTTTAAGAAATATCCATGCTTATGTTTTGAAAAATAAAAAAATCTTAATAAAGAAAAAATAAACAAATAAATAGTTTCCTCGATATCTGATTTTCAGTGTCAAGAGTGTGTTTCTAACACCATAATTTTGTACTTTTATTATAAGGGATAGCTCTTTGAATAGAGAAAGAGAAGCTTCGATCTGAAAATGAAAATAGCCTAAAAAATAAGTCTAAATTTATTTTTTCAAGAAGTCTATGGAGGTCTGGAAAGGTATTAAGTGATGAAAGCAAATGTCTAGTTTTCAAGAAAAGGAAGAGAATGAATTCTACAAACTATAAGCCAGAGAGCTTAGCATAAATTCCTGAGAAAATACAGAATTTATAAAAAGATAGTTAGTGAATATCTACTTAAAAATGCAGAGATCACCTATGCCCTGGAAAGCTTCATCTAGAATCAGTTGTGCCAGACTGGCTTTATTTCATTTATTGATAGACTTACTGGACTGGTAGTTTAGGGGAATGCTAAGTTAAGTTTTGGCTAAGTTAAAATTTCAAAGCATTAAAGTATCTTGTGTTATTTTCATCAGCAATATGGAGAGATATGAACTATAGAAGAGTAAAGTAAGGTGAATATTTGAAATTCATAGAATGCCCATACCTAAAAAGTAGTTATTAATGGTTAGATATTAGCTTTCAAAGTTTTTAGTGTAGTGCCTCAGGGATCTGTGCTTAACCCTGTAGAGTTTAGTATTTTTTAAACGAATGAGTTTGATATAATCATAAATGGTGTGCTTATCAAATTTTTTGATGACTCCAATGGCTGAGCCAGGACTGAAAAAGATTTTGACAGGCTTTAACATTAGGCTAAATCTGGGACATTTAATAGGGACAAAGGCAATCTTAAACTTGTATTCAAAAAATCAATTTTGCAAGTAAAGGATGTGGCTGGCCAACAGTCCAAATGTTAAAGTTTTAGTCAACTGAAAACTCAGTAGTATGAGTCAACAAACAGAGTGATATGGCAGCCAAGAAAGGGATGGAAATTCTAGGTTGCAATAAGGGAGATGCTGGTTCCAAGACTAGAGGCTAGAATTCCATTATATGCTGCTGCATTTTAGGAAAGACACTAATAAGCTAAAAATAAGTACAGAGGAGGGGACTTGAAATGGGGCATAGTTTCAGATTGATGCCAGATGATGAAAGATAGAAGAAATTGAGGCTATTTAGAGAAGAGAAGGCTCAGGGAGGACATGACAGCTGTCTTTAAGGATGTGAAAGGCTGGCAGGAATCAGGATTACTTTGTGTGACCCCAAAGGGCAGAAGTAGGTAAAGGAAGGGAGGGAGGAATGGAGAAAGAGGAGAAGGAAAGAAGGGAGGGAAGAAGGGAAGGAGGGAGGGAAGGAGTGAAGGAGGAAGGGAAGGAAGGAAGGAAGGAAGGAAGGAAGGAAGGAAGGAAGGAAGGAAGGAAGGAAGGAAGGAAGGAAGGAAGGAAGGAAGGAAGGAAGGAAGGAAGGAAGGAAGGAAAGAAGGAAGGAAGGAAGGAAGGAAGGAAGGAAGGAAAGGAAGGAAGGAAAGGAAGGAAGGGAAGGAAGGAAGGGAAGGAAGGAAGGAAGGAAGTGGATAAGTATTTTTTATAGTACTTTCTATATGCCAAGTATTGCTTGAAACACTTTAGAAATATAACTACTCCAAAGATCATTGTTGTTATCATTGATTAGTCATCTCAGTTGTATCAAACTCCTTCTGATCCTATTTGTTTTGTTTTGCTTTGCCAAAGATACTATAGTGGTTGAAGAAAATATCTTCCTCCAGATAATTTTACAGATGAAAAAAAAATAAAACTAAGGCAGATAGATGATATCACTTGCCTTGCATCACACAGCTGGAAGTGTCTGAAGATGAATTTGAACTCAGATCTTCTTGATTCCAGGCAACAATGTTCTATCCACTATATCACTTAGCTTACAAAGAAGTGAATTTTAGCTTGATGGAAGTAATAATATCCTCATAGTAAGAACAACTCCATTAGTGGAAAAGATTTGCTCTCACTGGAAAACTCAAACACAAGCTGAATGATCATTTGCCAGCTATGCTACAGGGAGACTTTTTGTCCAGGGACAGATTGTATTAGGTTGTCCCCAAGTCACTTCTAATTCAGTGTCTATACCAAAGACTTTCTGATTGACTGAAAGTGAGCCTTGTATCAAACCCAACTTCCTTCAATGCTAAGTCAATCCAAAATCAGGGAGATGGGAATTCTGGTGAAAAAAAGACATGATACTCTTTTGGAATGTCTGAATAGAATGTTCTAGATTTTTGTGGGAAATCATGGAAAGTATGGGAAATGGACATTATTTAGCACACAAAAGGGTCTTGCAAACCATCTACTTTAATTATACATAATTTTAGGCTCCTCAATGTTTCAATTATGATATTCAATTAAACAGTTTTTATTAAGAACCAGCATAGTAGAATGGAGAGGCCTGGGTTTGGAATTCTAAGACCTGGATTCAAATCTCAGCCCCATGCAACCTTGGACAAAATTGGCCAAACTATTGAACCTGTCTGAGCCTCAGTTTCCTCAGTTGTAAAATGAGGGAATGTGTACTAAATGACTTCTAGGATCTCCTTAGAGATATGATCCTGTACATATGTTAGGTGCTTAGAGAAATTTTGTGAACTTAGTTTTAACATTATTAGATGAGTGAGAAAAGGAGCAACTTTATTTCACTTAGAGAGTCTTTTATTTCACCAATGATGATTTTGCAGATTCCTTCCAACTCCAAGTATATGTCTTGTGATCTAGTATCTACTATGGATTGGGGCTACAATGATGAAAAATGGCCCTCCCTTCAAGTTGCTTTCACTCAATTAGGAAATGCAGCATGTGAATATGTAATATTATCACAAAATTTAATGGGGCAAAGGCAAGGTCCCAGCAAGTAGGCATTGGGAAATTTGAGGAGGGAGCAATACAGAGAGAAGAAAAAATCAGACTTCTCATAGGAGGTGGTCCTTGAGTTGGACCTCACAGGAAGAGAAGTGTTTATCTTGGGTGAGAGCAGCGTGGCTCAGGGATAGGGGACAGTTTGAAATAGACGTGGGATAAGTTTGTGACACATCTCCTAGTGTAACTGGGCTGGAAGCTAAACTTCATACAAGAAGATACCCCACATACACAAGTGGTCCCCCATTCCTCCTCCCCTCAGAAAATTCCTCATTTTGATGAGGAAACCCTCAAACTCTCAAAATCTCCTAGGACTCTGCCTCAGGGACTCTGCCCCACCCCAAGCACAAAGTTTCCTCCTTATCTAAAAAACCCTTTGAATTCTATTCAAAGTCTAACCCTGACTGGAACTCAAGCCAGAAGCCAAGATGGGACTCTACCCATGAGCCCCTTCAGATTGTCCAAAGCCCCCCTATTATAAAAAGGGCCAAACTGGAGTCCACTCTTTGCAGAGATCCCAAACATGGCATCCTGACGCCAGTCATGTCAAGGATTTCTGCCCACTGGACATGTAGTTCCGGTGCCCTTTTATCTCTACCCTCAACTTTACTAACTAAACTTTACTTCCAAACCCCACAATAAACCTCTTCAGTCTAGGTTTTCGGGTCTGTAAATTCCTTTACAGAGGACTCTTGAGCTGCTACTAGACCTCATTTAACTCTGTATTCTTGGGCTGAATCCAAGGGTTTCAGGAAAGCTCTATTTGACTCTCTGTACCCCGAACCTGCCACTAGACCTCAATTAAACCTAATTTCATTTAGGTACCTTTTATCTAGTTCTCGTCAGTTTCCACCAAAGATCAGCTGCCACCACATCAGCCCCATAAGTACCGGACTCTCTTCCCCCTTTGAGTTACCTTGTATATGTTTTCAATTAATCTGGAAGCATGTTTCCTTCCCCAAAGAATATAATCTTGAAGGTTTCGTTTTTGTTTTTGTATCTCCAGCACACAGCACAGGGCTTGGCACATAGTAGGGATTTTAAAAATATTTCTTGAATTGAATGTAAGTATGTTCCTCAGGGGGGAAAAAAACAAAACAAAACAAAAACAAAAAAACAAACAAAAAACAAACAAACAAAAAAAAAAACTACTTGTGATATGGGATGTATTGGGAGAGGGAGATGAAGGAGGGAAAACCTGGAGAAAGGCACCAGAGCCAGAGCACACAGTTATGGTGGCAGAAGGGACCATTGGGAGGCTGGTCAGGGAGGCAGAGCTATAACCTAGAACACAACTTAGTAAGCTTTAGTTGGTTGAGCTCATCGGTCAGGATTTAGTGAGAGGGAAAAAGCCTTGGAATCAAAGGACAGACTTAAGATCAGTTGATCAGAATAAGGAAATAATAGATTAGAAATTAGAGAAATTGAGATTCAAGAATCCATGAGGTAGGACACCATTGTTCATATTCTTGAAGGATTGATGGGAAAACTGCTTGAAAGACAGCCTGTAAACCACTAGAGAAATGTGACCTAATACGAAGTCTTGGCTATTCTTCTCAATGTGGGAAGGATAAGAAGGAATGAGTAGAAACAGACATAGAACTGGTTGAAGATAATTCCCTGTAGGGTCATTGCAGCTGTCCTGAAACTACTTCGTATGCCCCCTGGCTACCAGAAACAGCTGAAGTGAATAGAAAACCGATGTGGACAGCAGTTCTGATGGGGAATTAGGAAGCCATTTAATGAGAGGCTTGTAGGCATAAATGTTGGATCTAACCTACTATGTTTAATGGTGAGAGAGGGTTTGATGAGTGTCAGTGAACGTAGGCTCCAGAGAGACCAACCGAGGATAAGTGCTGCAATACAGGTACCCCTTTGGCTTCATTGTAGGAGGGAGGAGGAGGATTACTTGCTGTCTAAATCGGCCTGTGATTGTGGGATGTATGTCTCAGAACCCAAAATCTCAGGGAAGGATGTGAAGATGTTTAATCTGACTCAGCTCAGCAGAGCCTCTCCAAACATATCAGCTTAGTTTCCCTGCAATCTCTTCTCTCTAGACTGGTATCATTCACAAGTGACAAGTGCAGGGCTTTTAATAATACTCAGTGTTGTTACTTGGTTCATTTGGGGTAGAGAGAGTTGAGGTAATTCCATGGATTTAATAAACTGGTAACAAATTTTCTGATGGCTGATAAATTGTGAGGGACTTACCAAAAAACCTTCATTATCTCCAGCACACAGCACAGGGCTTGGCACATAGTAGGTATTTTTAAAATCCTTCTTGAATTGAATATAAGTAAGTTCCTCAGGGAAAGAAAAAAACTACTTGTGATATGGGTTGTATTGGGAGAGGGAGATGAAGGAGGGAGAGCCTGGAGAAAGGCACCAGAGCCAGGGCACCCAATTATGGTGGCAGAAGGGATCATTGGGAGGCTGGTCAGGGAAGCAGAGTTAGGACCTAGAATATGTGTCAGTTATTATATGGGCAGGAAAAAAAAAGCAGGCAAAATCCTTTATCTCATGATCTGAGGGACATATGTTTTGTGCTTGAAGGGATCCGAGGCTAATGAACCAAACCTCATCATTTTACAAGAAAGGAATTAATTTTGAACCAACCTGGTCCTCAAAGCTCTTATATAGTTTTCAGTTTCTATAAAAATTATCTGATTTACCCAAGGTCATTGATATAATAAAAGGTAAAATAAGAAATTGATCATAAATCTTGGCTTCTGGGGCAGCTAGTTGGTATAATAGATGGAGCACCAGCCCTGAAGTCAGGAGGACCTGTGTTAAAATCTGATCTCAAACACTTAATACTTCCTGGCTGTAACCCTCATTGCCTCAGCAAAAAATAAAATAAAGTAAAATGATAAATGAATGAATGAATGAATTTTGGCTTCCTACTGCTCCCAAAAAGCCATTGTTGTCTTAATCTTTCCAACTCACTAAGATGGAAGACAATGGCCTGAAGTTAGTATGCGGTACGGTGGTACCATGTGCATGAAGGGAATCTCCATATGGATGAAATTTAAGTGACTCAGAAGGAATATTCCTGTAATCATGGTCATCTCATCACATCATCCTTCTGTACCTTCACCTCTTGTCTCCAGATATCCTCCTATCTTTACCTAATCCACAATAAATCAGAAAATACATGTTTTAGAATTAAGTGGAGGATGTGGTTTGGGGGAGGGAAGGCTGGAGCAGAAAAAAGTCCTTAAAGTTTCCATTTTCTCATTTCTTATTTAAAAGAAAAAACAAACTCAAACCCCAAACATTTTCTAGTCTGGCCAAGACCATTTATCAGTGAGTGTAGGAGTGACACCTGTATCCCACCTCTGCCATCTTACTAATATTCTGGATGAAATCCTATTGTCAAGGCAGCACTGGGAAGCAAATAAGACTTCGGAGATCTGGGCTTGCTCTGAATTGATGTGGTTTTCAGATTTCAAATCCAGACATTCTGAACTATTTTTTAATGTTGGTGATTATATTTGCCCTGGTTGAATGAAAATTCCGACAGCATCTTGTTTATTGCTCTTCAAGGGCTAGAAAGAAGATTTTTCCTTCTCTTAAAAATCTTCTCTTTCTTGAACCATAGTTCTCGGGCTAAGGGAGGCCCGCAGCCACCTGACAAAGTCAATTCCCCATGCTCCTGCCCCAAACATGATGGCTAGGTTCTGTCAGACCTGTTTGGGAGTAAAAACAAACGGCAATCCCAATTATTTTGCCAACATCCGATAGGTACCTGACAAGCCACTAATTGCCAGGCTTAGATTTCAGGAAGCAATCTATTTAGTGTTATTGGTGCCAATTAATACAAAGAATGGTGTGTGGTGAATAAGCCCTTTACAATTCACATTGATCTCATGTCACAGAATCCAGTTAGTAGGACAAGCTTTGACATGAGATGAATTTCTTTTCTTTCTTATTTTTTTTGGTACATTTCAGATTTATGCACATTAATTTATGAAACTAAGGTATTCTTTTCCCCACTCCCCCACCTCTTTCCTTCTATCTTCTTAGTATTCAGAATAGGAATACGTGAGGATTTTGAAAAGCTCTTTGTAAGAAGAGAATGGCCTTCTTGTAGCAGGACAAAAAAAATGGACCCCATCACATGACCTTTGGATTTGTCCCTCTCCCAGCTGTAAGACGGATTTTTCAGCCAAAGGTCTGAGATACTGCTTTGGATACTGGCTTCAAAGAGAGAATACTGCTGATGTGAACTTAATGGCAGCTAGTTGCATGTGCATGAGAGGCACCAAGTAGTATATAGACCAGTGAGTCCTTTGCAAAGAAAATGGATATCCAAGTCACCTGGAAAACCTAGTGTGATGAAGCAAAAGAGAGATTCAATGGAAGGGACTTTTGGCTGTCCCCTAGTACAGATCCTTCATTTTCTTTACTTCTATTTTCTGTTTTCTTTCTTTCCTCCCTCTCTCCTTCACTTATTTTCTTCCTTCCTTCTCTCCTTCCTTTCCTCCCCTCTCTCCTTCCCTCTACTCCTTTTCCTCCTTCCCTCACTTTCTCCCTCTCTTCCTGTTTTCCTTCCTCCCTCCTCTCTTCTTCCTTTCCTTCCTCCCTTCCTCCTTTCCTTTCTTCCTCCCTCTTTTCCTTCTTTTCTTCCTTTCTCCCTTTCTTCTTACTTCCCTCCCTTGCTTCCTTCTTTCCCTTCTTCTTTCCTTCCTTCCTCCCTCCCTATTTTTCTTCCCCCTTTCCGCCTTCCTTCCCCCCTCTCTTGCTTCCTTCCTTCCCTTCTTCTTCCCTCTCTCCTTTCCTTCCTTTTTCCCTCCCCTCCCTCCCTCTTTCCCTTCTTTCTTTCTTTCCCTTCTTCCTTCCTCCATTCTTTCCTCCTTTCTTTCCTGTCTCCCTCCCTCCTTTCCTCTCTCCCATTCTTGCTTCCCTCTTCTTTCCTCCTACCCTCCTTTCCTTCTTTTGTCCCTCCCCTCCCTCCCTCTTTCCCTTCTTTCTTTCCCTTCTTCCTTCCTCCATTCTTTCCTTTCTCCCTCCCTCCTTTCCTCTCTCCCTTTTGTGCTTCCTTCTTCCTCTCTCCCTCCCTATTTTTCCTTTCTTTCCTCCTTCCCTCCCTCCTCTCCCTTCCTTGCTTCCTTCCTTCCCTTCTTCTTCCTTCCTTCCTCCTCTCCCTTCTTTCCTTCCTTTCTTCCTTCCCTTCCCCCTCCCTCCCTCTCTCCCTTCCTTCCTTCCCTTCTTTCTTCCTCTCTCTTTTCCTCTTTTCCTTCCTTTCTCCCTTCCTCTCTCCTTCCCTTTCTCCCTTTATTCCTTCCTTGTTTCCTTGCTTTCTTCCTTCTTTCCTTCTTCTTTCCCTCTCCCTTTCTTTCTTCCCTCCATCCTTTCTTGTTTCCTCCCTCCTTCCTTGTTTCCTTTCCTCCTTCCCTTTAATTTCTTTCAAAAAGTTTTATTGGTGTCTTTTGTTTTCACAAAAATACAGTCATTTCCAGGTATACTTCCACTTTCCAAGAGCCTTCTCTTGTAACAACAAGAAAAAAAGTTAAATAAAATCAAACTATTCATCAAAATGAAAGCATATACAATATATGATACCTTAGTCTCCCACTAATAGGAAGACAATTCATTTTCTCACTTGTCAAGTCCAGAATTGCTTTTTATATGCAAACAACCAAACATACATACATACATACATACATACATACATACATACATGCATACGTATTTATAGCTCATTTACCTTTTACTATACTTCCTGTTTACATTGCTAAAGTGATATTTATTAGTTTCTGGTTCCATTCACTGAATTTTATACCAGTTCAACTGAGTCCTCCCGAGTTGCTTTTATAGCCTCCTCTTTGTCATTATTTTCAGGAAGGAAATATTCCATTATATTCACATATGTTGAAGAATTTCTCAATCAATGAAAATCCACACTTTTCTACTTCCTTGCTACTATAATATGTTCTGTGCATATTAAGGTAAACATGAGATCTTTCTGTTTTTGACCTTCTTGGGACAGATGCCAAGAAGCAAACATGAATAGATTAGTCAAGTCAAGCCAAGAAGCATTTATTAAGCACCTACTTTGGATCAGGCATTATACTAAGAACTAAGTAATTTAGTCATTTCCTATGTAATTTTAAATTCCAGAACAGATGGACCAGTCCATGGTTTTTCCCACAGTGGAATAGTGTGCCTGTCTTCCTGTAGTCCCACCAATACGTGACCATTTTCCATCTTTTGTTATCTTTCCCAATTTGCTTCAAGTGGAGCATAGAAGGAAATTTAAGAGTCATTTTAATTTCCATTTCTCTTATGAATAGTGATTTAGAGCAATAATAGGATTTAGAGCTTGAAGGTCAGAGATCTTTATTTTATAAATGAGAAAACTAAAGTGAAGATACCAAAAGTTACACATATAATAAGAGAAGTAGGATTGGACCCAGGTCCTTAGACCCCAAACCCAGTTTTCTTTCCATTGCATCATCTCATCTTTCAAATCTATTGCATGATTTGCATTTTTTCTCTTTTATTTCTCTTTTAAATAATATTTAATTTCCCCCAATTACATAAAACAAAAAAAATAATTTTTAACACTCAATTTTGTTTTTAAGTTTTAAGTTCCAAATTCTAACCCTCCCTTTCTCCTCTTGCCTCTCTATGACAGTAAACAATCTGATATAGGTTATACATGTTGATTTTCATTTCTTTTAAGAATCATTTTATCATACTCTCCCTACATTTTCATGTATTGGGAAATGACTCTTGGGTATCTAACTTTGCATTCGTTCAGGTGGAATGGACCAAATTTATTGTTTATTGTGTCAAGAATTATGCCAAATATTGAATATATAAAAAAGAAAATCAAGATAGTCCCTCCTCTCAAGTAGCTTCTATAATTCCTTCTGAATCACAAGGAGAAATTCTCATTTCATGGATGAAGAAAGAAAGGCCCAGAGAAGTTCTGGTCAGGGTACTGCTTTTGGCCAAGGTCATGTGGGCAGTAAGTAGGAAATTTGGGATATGAAAATAGGCCCTCTGAGTCCAAATAATGGGCTTTCTTTACTTCCCTGTTACTCTCTGAAATTCAACTGTTATAGAGTCATCACTGAAGCTTCAGGTTTTGTCTCCTATTAAATGTAAACACTTATAAATGGGGTGGCATTGACAGCCTTACCAATCATTAAGCTTTGGAGAAAATTATTTCCCTATTTGTTCACAACTTACTAGGGTATCCTGGCAAAGGCATGAGTCAGGAACTTGAAGTTCTGGGCCTAGCTCTCTTCTTAATGGGCCTTAGTTTGTCTCCTATTAAATGTAAATACTTATAAATGGGGTGGCATTGACAGCCTTACCAATCATTAAGCTTTGGAGAAAATTATTTCCCTACTTGTTCACAACTTACTAGGGTATCCTGGCAAAGGCATGAGTCAGGAACCTGAAGTTCTGGGCCTAGCTCTCTTCTTAATGGGCCTTAGTTTGTCTCCTATTAAATGTAAATACTTATAAATGGGGTGGCATTGACAGCCTTACCAATCATTAAGCTTTGGAGAAAATTATTTCCCTACTTGTTCACAACTTACTAGGGTATCCTGGCAAAGGCATGAGTCAGGAACCTGAAGTTCTGGGCCTAGCTCTCTTCTTAATGGGCCTTAGTTTGTCTCCTATTAAATGTAAATACTTATAAATGGGGTGGCATTGACAGCCTTACCAATCATTAAGCTTTGGAGAAAATTATTTCCCTACTTGTTCACAACTTACTAGGGTATCCTGGCAAAGGCATGAGTCAGGAACCTGAAGTTCTGGGCCTAGCTCTCTTCTTAATGGGCCTTAGTTTATCTTCATCTGTAAATTACATATATGGATTTTAAAGTTAACAACTAGAAGAAATCCCAAAGAACATCTAGTCCAAAGCCCCTCAAGAGATGTCCTCAAAGTCCTTATTTCCAAATCCAGCACTCTTTCGGCTGAATAATGATGCCTCCCATAACGTGATGGCCACACTTCTTTTCAGTTCTAAATCTATGATTCAAAAGCATATAAATATATTAGCAGGTCACCAAACAGTAATAATAGGAACTCGGTCATTGTCACACCACCAGTCATGGGAAGATCTCTGTGGTATTCATATTAATAAAATGGGTTTGAATTTCATTAAAGTGATCTCCTTGAGATTTAGTTTGCTTTTTTGGCTTTCAATTTAAGTGACTGCCCTACTAAATAGTGAATGGTAGGACTGTTTCAGAAAATATGCAAAGTGATAAAGGGTATTTTAGGTAATTGACAGAGATTCATTCTTGGTCTAGAAAAATATTAAATTTTATTAAATTCTGCATTATCCTCCACCAACTAACATTCTGTGCTTCAAATTTCTCATCTGTAAAATGAGAAGGCTGGATGGACACAATAGTCATCAAGGACCTTCACAGTCTATGATCTTACATTCTTGGTAGAAAGGTAAGAATAAGGAAATAAATAGGAGTCCTATAAGTGATATCTAAAGAAATAGAAAGGTCAGATATGTCTACATTGCTATCACTTTACTCTTCAATCAATCAACCAGTACCTACTTATTAAGGACTTACTGAATGGCCTACTCCTAGGTTAGCCCTGGGCATTCAAAAACTAAATGAAACAAAATTAAAGTCCCTGCCTTCAAGGAGAGGATAATCTTCTAGGAAGAAATAATATGTTCACAAATAAGTAAATAGTAGATATATACACCTAAATATAAACCCTAATGATTACTATAAAATTCTAGCACAACTAATTGGTGTCTTCTTACTTAACTTGAAATCCTATGCTGATTCCCAGAAAACAGAATTTTCTGCAGTAATGTTCACCTCTTTTCCTTCCTTTGCTCTCTTCCTTTCCTTACTCTTCCCTTCCTTTCCCTTCTTTTCCCTTCTCTTCCCTCTTCCCTTCCTTTCTCTTCTCTTCCTTTCCCTTGTCTTGCCTTCTCTTCCCTTGCCTACGTTCTCCCTGCCTCCCCCTCCTTCTCTTGCCTTATTTTCCCTTCCCTTCTTTTCCTTTTTCTTTTCTTCCCTTTTCTCCCTTTTCCTTCCTTTCTTTCTTCTCCTCAGTCTTGTTGTCTTCTCTTACCTGCCCCTTCCCTCTTCTTCTCTTTTTCCATATACAGACTGTTAATGTTGAATCTTTTCAGTCACATCCATTTTGCAACTCCAGTTGACATTTTCTTGGCAAAGATGTCATAGTGCTTTGCCATTCCTTCTCTAGCTTTTTGTATAAATGAGGAACCCAGGCAAATGGGGTTAAGTGGCTTCCCCAGGGTCACATGGTTAATAAATGTCTGAGGCTGGATTAGAATTAAGGTCTTCTTGACTTCAGGTCAGGTGCTCTATATATTGCACCACCTAACTGCCCATATACACAGATATGTATATACATGTATGAGAATAGATATATATATATATATATATATATATATATATATATATATATATATATTCAGGTTTTGAACATATAAAATATTCATATGAATTACACAACTACATATGTCAGAAGTTGATAGTAGCTAGGTAAATCACAAACCAAAATCCCAACATAGAATCCAAGCCTTTCTGGTTTAGATCTTTAGATTTTTTTGGTTTGGTCCCAGAAAACTAACCTAGGTGTAAAGGGTGGAAGTTGCAGAGAGCATCATAATGACTTACTATAAGAAACCTTTTTTAATGACTGAGTTGTCAAAAAAGAGAGTGAGCTATCTGAGGAAGCAAGGAATCCTTCACTTCTGGGAAGTCTTCCAGGGAAGGTTAAATGATCATCGGAATCAAAGAATTATTAATTATGAGAAGTATGTGAGGACATCACCAAGCCTGCATGTTTCATGGACCAGTTGAGCATGGAGAGATTCACTGACTCAGTGTCACAGAAATAATGAGAAACAAGAACAGAAATGAATCCCAATTCCTTTGACCGAATCCAGTGCTCCTCCCTATAGCACACCAATTTAAGAGACAGCTATGTGACAGACAGGAGTGAGGAAGAATTCAATTTAAAGCCAATCTCAGGCCTTATTAGCTGTGTGACCCTGGGTAAATCATTTACCTTGTGTGTGTGTCTCAGTTTCCTCAAATGTAAAATCAAGAGTTTGGACTGGATGGCCTTCCTGGTCCCTTCTATGTCTAAAGTGATAAGCCTTATGACTCAGTAGTGAAAAGATCACAGATTTAGAGACAGAATAAACCCAACCTTTTCATTTTTACAAAGCCCAATTACTTTTGGGCTTGGCTGAGAGTCTTCTCAAGTTCCTTCTTATTCTTTTGTGATTCGGATTAATCTCCCACCTCAGACTCACCCTCATCTCTCATTATTTCTGGTTCACACTGTGTTCTAGCCAAATTTGTTTGCAACTCTACTCACATGATTTATTTGATGCTACTCTCCAGCCCTTATGCATGAATATCTTCCATATGCAATTCAAATAAACAAATATCACTGAACTTTCATGTGCACCACATTGTGCTAGGCCCTGCAGATCCAAAGGAAAAAAAAAATTAAAGAACCAAACCAAACCAAACCACAGTGTTTGCCATCACGGAATTTACATTCTATTAGAGCACAGGTTCTTGAGCTTTTTTTGTGTCCTGGACTCCTGGATCTGGTGAAACTTATGGAACCCTTCTCCTAAGAATATATTTTTTAAAACAAAATAAAATACATGGGATTACAAAGAAAAACATTTTATCACAAGATAATAATCAGAATATTCTTACTGAAAAAGCTCACAGATCCCAAGTGCTGAATCCCTATGATGAAGGAATGCAACATTTAATCAACTGAATCAATATAATATAATTTGATAAGGGAATATTTGCATAATCTTCTTCTTTGGGAGAATGAGAATTAATTGATCCTCTAAAGAACATTTCATGGGCAGCTTGGTGGTGTAGTGGATAGAGCACCAGCCCTGAAGTCAGGAGGACCTGAGTTCAAATATGATCTTGGGTGCTTAACAGCTTAACACTTCCTACCTGTGTGACCCTGGGTAAGTCACTTAACCCCAATTGCCTGGGAGGGGAGGGGAAACCTTTTCAGCTGTAAATTTTTGATCTCATAAAGAAAGGGCATCAGGAGAAGTTCTTGTAGGAGATGGAAGGCACTGAAGCTGAGATTGTCAAGCTTCTTAGTACCAGCAACCTTCCCACCAAGAAGTCCTCCTGTGGCCCACCCATCTCTATTTCTCTAGTGCTTGTTTGCATCTTTGAGAAGGAGGAAGTATATTTCAAGGGACAGAATGCTAAAACTGGAGCTTAGAAAACATGGGTTAAAATCCTGTCTCTTATATCAAAGAACTAATGGTGATCTTTCTACCCACTTCCAGATAGGGAGGTGATGGAATCAAGATGCAGAATGAAACATTTATATATATAATCGTGTCAAATTTGCTTTGCTTGAAAATTCATATTTATTATAAAGGTTTTATTAGTCTTTTCAACTGGGAAGGTGTGGGGTAGAGAAAACAAATGTTTGTTAATTGAAAATGAAAGATATGATTATATATATTTAAATTTTCTCCCTTATATAAACTAGCTGTGTGATACTGGGCAAACCACTTAACTTCTCTGAGACTAATTTGTCTTTTTTTTTTTTCTAAAATGAGGGGTTTGGACTAAATGGTCTCTTAGGTCCTTCCAACTATAATTCTCTGATTCTATCATCATTATTTATAGAAATAGTTGTACATTCTCCTTCTTGGTGGTCTTTGGTCATCATATGTGTTTTTTCCAGTGTTGTAATTAGAATATAATCTCCTCAGACTATTGGATAAAAGATTTACTCTGAATCTCCTCATAGAACTTTACCCACCATATGTGCTCATAAAAACAAAAACAAAACAAACAAACAAAAAACCATGAACCAATAGCCTTTGACGTAATTGGAATCATAGCTTTCATTTTTCTCAAAAGAATGATCAGAATTAATTTTTTTCATTCCTCAAAAGTTTTATTGTTATAGAATGGCTAAGTCTATGTGCTATGTGCTAATGGCACATGTCTATAATGGATGATTACTATAATGTAAAAAGAAATGATGAGAATAAAGAATTCAAAGAATCTTGGGAAGATATGTGCATTGATGCAAAGTGATATAAATACTACTTGTGGAAAATATCCATGATGATTACAATATAAATGGAAAGAACAAGAAGAGAACAAAAACTGGATGCTTTGTGTTTACAATCGCCAAACCTTGATCAGGAGAAAAAAAATGAGAAAGTGTATTTCCCTCTTTTCTTTACGTAAGTAGGATGAACAGTTTCTATAAGTGTGGAGTGGTGCATATGCAGTCAGACTCAGACTCAGACTCAGATGATGTTGATTGGCTTAAGTGAATGATGTTGATTGGCTTAAGTGAACTGCTTTTTTTTTTTTTTTAATTAGTCTTTCTTTTTATTTTTTGCTACAAATGTAGCAATATAGAGGGAAGAGGTGTGACTTTTTACTTGAGACTTGGTTTAATTCCAGAGGCCAATTCTGAAAAACTGAAAAGAAAAAAAAAAAAAAGTTCAAGGGAAAGTGTCAATGTGCATTTAGGATTTATGGGCTCTGACAGATTGCATGCTACTTGGGCTACATATGAACATTTCAAGTTTCACAATGAACTTATTTTTATACCTATTTATTTATTATTAAAGCTTTTTATTTTTCAAAACATATATGCATAGATAATTCTGCAACATTTGCCCTTACAAAACCTTGCATTCCAGTTCTCCACCCCCTTCTTCTACCCCCTGCCCCTAGATGGCAAGTAGTTAGATATATATTAAATCTGGTAAAAATATATGTTAAGTCCAATATATGTGTACATCTTTACACAACTATTTTGCTGAACAAGAAAAATAAAATCAAAAAGGAAAAAAAATGAGAAAGAAAACAAAAAGCAAGCAAACAACAACAAAAAAGAGTGAGAATACTATGTTGTGAACCATATTCAGTTCTCACAGTCCTCCCTCTGGATGTAGATGGCTCTTTTCATCACAAGATCATTGGAACTGGTCTGAATCATCTCATTGTTGAAGAGAGCCACGTCCATGAGAATTGATCATCATATGGTGTTATGGGCCAGAACTCTGAAACAAGGGACTCAGAGACACATACATTCCATCTTCAGTCAGGGGGACCAAGGGCTAGTTTCATTCACTCCACCTCACACCACCATGATGGCTGGCCTCTTGCACTTCCCCTACTGATACCAAGGCCAGTCTCAAAGGCTCTCCAGAAAGCTGCCCAGCCCCAGGCAAGGAGACAATAAAGAAATTGGACTTTAACACCTGGCTATTCTCAAGGTGATTGCTCAACTGTAAAGAAGGCAGCTCCCAAGCCCTCCAGAAAATCAAAAAAGAACATTACAGTATAGTCTTGTTGCCATGTATTTTTATCTCCTGGTACTGCTCATTTCACTTAGCATCAGTTCATGCAAGCCCCTCCAAGCCTCTCTGAAATCAATCTGCTTGTTATTTCTTATAGAACAATAGTATTCCATAGCATTCACATTATAATTTATTTAGCCATTCTTCAATTGATGGGCATCCATTTAGTTTACAGTTTCTTGACACTACAAAAAAGGCTGCCACAAACATTTTTGCACGTGTGGGTCCCTTTCCCTCCTTTAAGATTTCTTTGGAATATAAGTCCAGTAGAAACATTGCTGGGTCAAAGGGTACGCACAGTTTGATAACTCTTTAGGCATAGTTCCAAATTGTTTTCCAGAATGGTTAGGTCCATTCACAATTCCACCAACAATGTATCAGTGTCCCAATTTTCCCACATCCCCTCCAATATTCGTCATTATCTTTTCCTGTCATCTTAGCCAATATGAGAGGTATGTAGTATATATTTGTTTATTTATATGTAATTCAATTTAGGTTGAAAAACAGCTTTGGATCAGACCTGGGGACCTCAATCTTTAGATACATGTAGGGTCTCGGTTCCAATGCTTAGATTGAGATCTTGCCTTTTGCTAGACAGCAAAAAACTAGGTTCAGTTGTTATATTCACAGAGGGATATGGGATTTTCTTGAAGATTCTGACAGCACCAGAGTGCTGTCCTTTTTGCAGGGCATTTGGCTAGTACTCCCCAGCCATAGATTTAGAATTGGAAGAGACATCAGAAACCATCCAGTTTAACCCCCAAGAAGTTAACAAAATTATTATGTTCAAAGTCAATGTTTCCTTATGATTTTAGCCCCAAAAGGCAAGTACTATTAGGAGAAGGTGAGGGTGAGAGGAGTTAATATTCAAAGACTGACTCATTCTTCAAACTTTATTAAGTACTTACTATATACAAAAAAGAAAAAAAAAACTAGTCTGGGTGCTGGGAAGTTTAAAAAAAATAGTAATAATCCCTACCCTCTAAGAGCTTCCATTCTATTCAGAGAAGTCCAACATGTTCACAACTGTATAACTCTATTATATAAATAAATAAAATAAAAACTATATGAGTGAGGGAGAACGCTACAATTGGTGAGCTCAAGACAGACCTTTTGTAGAGGATGGCCCTTCTGCTAACTCTTAAAGGGACTGTTCCTTTCTAGGTTTGGAGAACAGTTTGGGCAGAGTTGTAGAGATGAGATAGAATGTCATCCACTAAGCACAACAAGTAGAGCAGTTTGAGAATCAATCTTAGAATGCTTATAAGGTAATGATGTGAAATCAGTCAGGAGAAATAAATTGGAATTAGCTGGAGAAAAGCTTCAAATGTCAAGTAGATTATTTTGTATTTTATCTTAGAGATGATAGGGAATTGCAGAAGCTTCCTGAACAAGAGTGAGGGAGGAGTCAAAACTGTATTTTAAGGAAATTAACTGAAGCTACAAGGAGGATGAATTGAAGTGGTAGAGCCTAGAGTCAGGGAGAAAGTTATCATAGACTAAGCTTGCCTCTGTATGATTAGAGTGAAGGAAAAAAAGAGATATACGGATGCAGTACACAAGCCTTAGCAACAGGTTAATATGGAGACTGAGGGGAAAATGGATGATTCAAACTTTGAAGCCTTGATATGATGCTTTTAAAGGAAACAACTACTGTGTCATTAATCACATTCATTAGGTAAGCAGAAAACAAAAGATGGCCACAAATATATCACATTTAAGAGATCAAGAAAGGCTGTAGAACAAATGGTTAGAGAGCTAAGCTCAAAACCAGAATGGCCTATATTAAAATCTCTCTTTTGACACATACTGACTGTGGGACCTTGGGCAAAACCTCATGCCTTTCAGTGTTTGAAGCAGTGCCTAGCACTCTAAACTACAGAGAAATTACTAAATTATACCAGCATTCATCAGCATTTCCTCTCTGAGTGAAACCATAAATCCAATTTCTATCTCCTATTCCTAAAGAGCTCTCCAGTTCAATATACTTTATATGAAGTATCACCTTTACGTGGAGCTTTGAAGATGCTGTCCCAGAATTCCCCAATTTGGTGATATCTCTGATCTTGGTTTTCTTATAAAGGAACCATCACAGAAATGAAAGTGGACATTATCAAAATGCCATGTTAAATATAGGGCATTTAGTTACCAACATATCATTTATATATAATATATATCAAATAATTTCACTATATGTAAATTATGGAAACAGTCCATTCCCTTCTGGCAAATAAGGAACTAGGGACAGAAAGATTAGTACATTCTCACAGTCATCCAGAAAATAAAGTCCTCCTCTGCTAACTGTCATGCTTTACTCAATGCTCTTCCACCCAGCCCTAACTGCCACAAATCAGAATAGGATTACTCATTTCCAAAAATCTTCAACTGCCTAACATTGAAGGAAATCATTAGCATTAATTTTCCCTTCTTGCTTCTCCCAGTTTCTATCAATGTCTCTTTTCTTCTCTAGGGTTAACCTTTCTCCCCACTTTCCACCCCCATGAAGAAACTCCCAATCTCACTTTTTTTTTCCCCCTGCATGCA
Source organism: Sminthopsis crassicaudata (assembly GCF_048593235.1). NCBI lineage: Eukaryota > Metazoa > Chordata > Mammalia > Dasyuromorphia > Dasyuridae > Sminthopsis > Sminthopsis crassicaudata. Next base: position 730,703,242 of record NC_133617.1, read on the forward strand.
GTAGCTCTCTGGAAATCTGACTTTGGCAAACAATAGTTTTGATGAGGTCTTTCTAATATTATTAACTATATTATCTCCCCTTCTGTTTAATCTTTGCCTCTTTTTCTTGCTGCCTTCAGAGAAAGAACCTTGCTTCCAAAAAAAAAAAAAAAAAAAAAAAGAGAGAGATAGGTTTAGAAGCAGCCCTAGTGGATAGTTTGCTGGAGCTAGCCATCCATCGACAACTTTGGTTGACCTTAAATAGCTCAGCTCCTTTGCAGCAAACATTTAGAAGGGGACAAATGACTTGAAAATTGATCTATCTACCTGCTTATGCTTACAGCATGTAAACCAGTCTTGGGCACTTTGAGAAAGGCATTGCTTAGCATCCATAGAAAAGAGCTCAAGGATGAGTTTCTCTGTACTACTAACAAACAGAATAGTATAACTTCTCCATTTTAAAGAAAAAGAAAAGAAAAGAATAAAGAAACAAGGAAAAAAGTGAAGGAAGGAAGGAAGGGAGAGAGGGAGGAAGGAAAGAAAGGAAGAAAGGAAAGGAAGGAAGAAAGGAAAGGAAGGAAGAAAGGAAAGGAAGGAAGGAAGAAAGATGGAAGGAAGGAAAAGAAACATTGAGGGGGGAGGAGGATTCCATGCTAAATGGGCCATTAAAGCAATTATCAAGGTAATTCAAGCAAAAAGAGAAAAATCCCAAGCCCAATAACCCAGAAACCCAACAACTTTAGCCTCAGTTATCTGTTTCCTTGAAGCTAATCAGGAGGGGTGGTAAGAATGATAAAGTTAATTGACTTGATTCTCTTTTTCACTTTGTCTAAAGAACTAGTTTTCAAAAGATGATGAGTCATTTGCCCCCTATTCTTCCTATAGGTCAACGAACAGCAGAAGGGCCTAATGTTGAAATCCCTGGCCCTAAGTAGAAGATTTTAGGTTGGGGATAAGGTCATTGAAAGATCTCTATCATTTGCTAAGGGATTAGTTGAGTGTTCTCCCAAAGAAAGAACTCTGGAAGAATTGATCAGCTCTAGATGACAACTCAAGACTCCTTACAGTCACGTCTCAGAAAGGCAGTCGAGAAGGGGGGCATCCTTTGGGCTCTGGAGAAAAGTGCTGGGTTCTAGCATTAAAAGATATGAGTTGGAATGCTAGCCTTATTCCTGGAAATTTCCTGAGCTTGAAATTTGTTTCCTCTTCTAAAAAATGATCTTGGACTTAATAAGTTTTTGGTGCTGTTGTTGTTATTTTTGCACAAGTTAAGTGACTTGCCTAGGATCACACAGCTAGGAAGTGTTAAGTGTCTGAAGTCATATTTGAACTCAGGGCCTTCTAACTCCACTGCGCCACCTAGCTGCCCCAGGACTTAATAAGTTCTAATGTTCTCTTCCATTTCTAATTTATGACTTTTTTGATATCATAATTATACCAAAAAGGATCTTTCATTCCAAAATCACAATTTCATAAGTGTTAACCACTTATAAACCATAGATCTTTAGACAAGTGAGGGAAGAGCTTTTAGAAAAAATAGAAGGAACATTTCAATAGCGGTCCTGTGTTAATAATATGACAATAATGTCATTATCCTAATATATTCCCTTCGTTCCCTTCAAATAACCTCAGGAAATTTTAATAGTTATAATTTATTAAATTATACATGAATGTGCAAACATGTATACAAAAACACACAATACACATATGTCTATACCGATGTCTATGTGTGTATTTATGTGCATATATATACACACACATACACATACATATACAAAGATATTAGAGTGAACTTGTGATTTCATAGGTGTGGGGAACATAGCTCAGGATACTTTTAATATATACAATTTATTAGATTATGCAACCTAACGCATGAATGCATGTACACATGTATTGTATATGTATATGCATGAGCACATATATAAACATACAACACATACATGCAGTATGCATTTGTGTGTATATGCCTGTGTCTGCATATAGGATGTATATACACACAAACATATAAACACAGATGTTAGATTAGATTTGTGATTTCCTTTATCATAGTTCAGGAAACTTTTTTTTTTTTTTTTACCAACCCACAACTGCTCAGCAATTTATCTTCTTAGAGAGATGTCTGGGCAAATGAGAGATTGTTACTGGTCCAGGGTCACAAAGTTAGAGGCGTAGAAGCAGAACTTCCTGATCCTTAGGATGACTCTCATTACATATACCTTTATATAAATGACACACATACTTAATAAGAAGAGAATCTTCCAAGTTCTAGGCCTTTGCTCTGTGACTACAAAACTGCTCTTGTTCATATCTTATTTGTATGTAGTTGTGCATGTGTGATTGTATGTTATCTCTCCTATTAATAAGCTACTTGAGAGCTGGAACTCTTTAAACCCTGTCTCCAACATTACTTGTGTGAATGGACAAATCACTCGCTCAACCTCTATGAGCCTCAGTTTCCTCATCTTGAAAATGTGTGGCTTGGACTAGATGGCAGTTAGGGTCTCTTCCCCCTACATTAAATGCTTAATAATTATTACTAACAAATACTATTATCAATTATTACTATCAAAAACACTTTTGGTATCAAAACACTTGAAATGCTTATTTTTCTGGAAGATTAATATTGTTAATTGTATGAACTGCAATGAAATTGCTTCCAGATGATGTTTATATCTGCTCCATTACATATATATGTGTGTGTGTTGTGTGTGTGTATATATATGTGTGTGTATATGTGCGTGTATATATATATGTGTGTGTGGTATGTGTGTATATGTGCGTGTATATATGTGTGTGTGCATGTACATATTTGCGCATGTATATACGTACATGTGTGTATACATGTGTATTATATAATGTGTGTATATACATGTGTATGTGCATATGTGTATACATGTATGTGTATGCATATGTGTATATGCATGTGTTTATATACACGTGTATATAGGCATGCATGTATATGTGTGTATTGTGTATATGTGTGTATGTATATACATGTGCATATGTATGCATGTATATGTGTGCATATGTGTGCGTATATGTGTGTGCGTATATATGTATGTGTATACATGTGTGTATATATGTGTGTATATGTGTGCGTATATGTGTGTGCGTATATATATGTATGTGTATACATATGTGTATATATGTGTGTATGTGTGTATATGTGTGTGTGTGTGTATAAATATATAAAATAGAATTTTTTTTATATCTTCCATTATGGGTGGGGAGGAACAGAGAGAGAGAGAAAGGTAACATGGCGTATTAACTGGAGACCTGGTCTGGAAACTTGAAGACCTGAATTCCAGTCCTGCCTCTGATGCTGTGTAACACTGGCTGAGTAACTTAACCTTTCTGTACTCTGCACACTGGCAGATAAAGGAAAATCACAGACTCAATCCATCTCTCTCTTATTGGAAACAGCTTCTCCATTAAGAAACTTCCGGAATAGTTAGATAAGAGGGACTGGTAGCGTAAAGTGTGTCCTGCACGAACTGTGAGGTTTGGCATTATCAGGGCTTTCCCCGATTTCCCCTCTCCCCAAAACTCCGGCAGAACCGGAGCGCGTCTGAAGCCCTGCCCACTTTGAATACCTTCGCTCAGCCAAAGGGCAGTTTGCAAAATGGCCAGTAGCTTTTCGGTCCAAGCCGGGTAGTTGAATAAATGTAAATGTGCCAGTCTTTCCGCTCTCGGACTAAGGCATAAATAGTCCATTCTATGTCAAGTTTCCCTGGCTAAAAAATCCCCACAAAACTTCCTCACTCCACGCCTTATTAGTAGCTGTGTCAGAAACTCGCTACACTGTAGCAGTTGACTTAGCTCTTTTTTTTTCTTGCTCTCCCCCTTCTTTCTCCCCCCCTCCTTTTCTCTTTTCTGTAAACTTTACAAATTAAAAACTGAAAGTGTAATTTACAGCTAGGATCCCTTTTAAGCATCTGCCTTTGGTAACAATCACAGCGGAGGACGGGATTGAGAAATGGGGGGGGGGGCGGTGCAGCTACTCCAGGTCTAGCCTTCCCCAACCCCCTCATCTCTAAGCGCCCGGGGTGCGTCTCCCCCCTGCTGCAATGTAATTAACCGCAGAAAAGGCGTCAAAACAGCCCCCTCTTCTAAAGCCTCCGTCTGCCCCTGGAAATCGTCTGCTCTTCTCCAATACGGAGTTAAAACTTGGTCCAAGCAGCCAACTTTTCCCCTGCTCCCCGAGCCGATGTCGGGAAGGAACTGAAAGGAAAATGTCCCTTCCCACGATGGCTTGCTTCCACTGCAAAAAGGACTTTTGGAGAGCGGTGGCTGGGTGGGAGAGGACCCCGCTTCCATCCCTTTTCGTTTTTCTGTTGCAAGCCGAGGGAAGAAAGTTTGGGAGCAGCTGGTCCCAGCCGCGACTAGCCAATCGCTTCTCCCCCTCCTGGGAGTCTCGCTCTCTTAAAAAGGAGAGTCGAAGGGGAAAGCAAGCCCCTGATCCCTCCTCTTGCCAGCTGAGTACGGGCGCCTCCTCCACCTAAGGGAGCCTCCTCGGGGGTTAGCTGGGAGTACCAGCGCGGCGGCTCGCCTCGCCTCGCCTCGGCTCAGCTGCTCGGGGTCCTGACCAGCCGCCGAGGGCCAAGGTCTCAAAAGGAGGCGGGCCCCTCGGCGCTCGCATTCCCCTCCCCTCAGCTCCGCTGCCCTCCTCCAAGAGGCGTGCACCGGGGCTATTTGAGCGGCCGTGTTCCCGCGGGCCAAGCCGGCCACCCCCAACGCCCCCCGCTCCGTGCGGCAGCGGCAGCAGCAGCAGCAGCAGCAGCAGCAGCAGCAGCGGCGGCGGCGGCAGCAGCAACAGCAGCAGCGGCGGCGGCGGCGGCGGCGGCAGCAGCGCGGCTCGCTGGGCTCCAAGCGCCCCGGCGGCGGCGTGCGCCCCGAGAGTCCCGGCGAGCGCCGTGCGCCCCCGCCCCCGGACTCCTTCAGCCGGCCGCTGCGGCTGCTCCATTATGCCGGTGCTGCCGGGGAGGCGCGCCCGCTTCTCGCCGCTCGTGCCGCTGCTCCAGTTCTCCGCGCAGGCGGGGCCGTTCGTAGCACCCCCGACGGGACCCTCGGCCCCGGCGCGGAGCGCTTCCTAAGCGGAGGAGCCCTCCGGAAACCCCGAAGTCTCCCGCCCAGCAGCCCGCTCGCTCTCCCGGCTCGCTCGCTCGCTCTCTCCGGGTCCCTTCTCCTGGCCCCTTCGCGGAGCAGCGGGTCGCGCACTCGCAGGCGGAGCCTAGCCGAGCCGAGCCCGAGGATCGCCGCCGCCGCCGCCAAGAAGAGGAGAGCGGGGGTGGGGGCCGCGGGGGAGGGGTGGGGGGAGCACCATGCAGTTTGTATCCTGGGCAGTGGGATTATTACTCCTGTTACTCGTGTGGGATCTATTGGAGATGACCCTGCAGGCTGCAGCGCTCTCGAAAACGAAACTGCACCCGCGACAAGGTAATGAGTACCCATCACCCATGTGTCCGAGCTTGGCCCCGGCCTCCCGGACCCCCATCGCCGGGTCTTCCCGGCGCCCCGGGGCTCGGACTCCCGTAGGGCAGCGGGACCCGGCTTCTCTTTCCTCGAAAGAAGCCTCCCCCTCCCCGCCCGCTGGATCTCTAACTCGCCTTTTGTATTTTGCAGCCAATGGCCAGTGAATGACACTTTCGAGCCGGCTTTCTAATTCCCCCTCGCCGCCCGCCCTCCCCCTCCCCTCCGGCCAGGCCGGGCTTTAACCTGATCTCCCGCCCCACAGCTACCTAGCTGCTCCGCGCTCCTCCAGCGGACGGCGGAGAGCGGCCGGGCCGATTTTGACAGGCAGAGAGAACTCCACAGAGATAAGAGCGGGGCGCGTGGGGGGATGCTGCCCCCCTCCCCGCCCCATCTCTCTTCTCTCTCTCTCCTTTGCTCCCGCCCTCCCTTTAATCAACTCTGGAGGAAAACGTGAATTGTGCATTTGTCTGCGTTGCTTTGCAGTGAAACTATTGGAGAGTCTGAGCGAATATGAGATCGTGTCTCCCACCCGAGTGAATGCCCTCGGAGAAGCTTTTCCCACGAACATGCACTTCAAAAGAAAACGACGGAGCATTAATTCTGACAGTGACCCCTGGCCCGCCGAAGCCTCCTCCTCCGCCGCCTTCCCCTCCTCCTCCTCTTCCTCCTCCCAGGCGCACTACAGACTCTCCGCCTTTGGGCAGCAGTTTCTATTTAATCTCACAGCCCATGCCGGATTTATCGCCCCACTTTTCACCGTCACCCTCCTCGGAGAACCCGGGGTTAACCAAACAAAGTTTTACGCCGAAGAGGACGCTGAACTCAAGCACTGTTTCTATAGAGGACATGTCAATACCAAGTCCGAGCACACAGCTGTAATAAGCCTCTGTTCAGGAATGGTAAGTGCTCCCTTGCTTTCCTCGAGGCCTCCCTCCCGGGTTACTGATGTCTTACTCGCCCTCAGAGCTTTGGAACCCCTCGGGACTGGGTGCCGGTAGTGGGGAGTGATGCTTTTAAAACTTCCTGGATGGGCATCCGTCCCTTGTCACATCACTCGGCGCTCTGTCCCAACTGGACAAAATATCTATCTGTATGAGCCTATGATGTGCAAGTCAACCAGCACTTGCTAAGGGCCTACTATGTGCCAGGCACTATGCTAAGTGCTGGGGATACAAAAGATAGTCCCTGCTTTGGGAGGGGGGTTCCCCATTTAATAAGGGAAATCACGTACAACTACGTACGAACAAGAAAAAAAGCAGGACAAATTGGAGATATTCTTAGGATTCTGGTGAATAGAGAGAGAGATGAGGAATAATAATATATATGACGAGGAAAAAAAAACTGCCCTCAAGGAGTATACGGGCTAGTGATCTGCTTGTGTTGTTTAAAAACAGAATTTATGGAGATGCAGCTGCATGGCCTGGTCCCCAGCACTGTAATTCTGCTTGGGAGCGCCCAGTAAAAGGAAATCCATGTGGAGTTGTTTGGGTGGTTATTACTGAGGGAGAAATTGAGGGAAGGGGCGGGCCCGCGGCTTGCCTAGAGGTCGGGCTGCGTCTCCGGGCTGTGAAGGAGGCAGAGGGTTCGCTTCCCTGCCGCTGGGACCCGGCCGGAGGGGATAGGAGGGGAAGGGGAAAGGGAGAGAGAGGCAGGGGATTTGTGCCGTCTTTCCTCTCAGGAAGGAACCTAGTTCTTTTGGGATTAGTTGGACTGGCGACGTGACCGACCGTCACTCTAGCAACCCGGGAGAGGATTGATGGGTTCAGAGCGGGGAGGGACCCAAGGAGTAAGAGAGGGGGCGGGGCGGGAAGAGGCTTGCCGGGGGCCGAGGGGAGGAGCCCCGTCCCGGACGCGTTTAATTAAGGTGGAGGCTGTGGGACGGCCCCCACAGTCTGCCAGGGGGGACACCCCGCACCCTGTAGCCGGGGCTCGGAGAAAAGTGGCCAAGTAGACCAGTGGGGGAGGGCTGGGGGCGTGGCTTCACGAGTTCCTTCAGGGGACTGGACACCCGCTAGAGAAGGCTTGGGATGGGGGTGGGGGACAGAGGGAGGTAGAGCCAGGAGGGGGAGCTGGCGTCTCAAGTTTCATTTGGGGAGGAGGAAGGGACTGCCGGCTCCCCGGGCTAGCGGCAGCTGCGCATTTGCTGGGGTACTTTGTCCCCCCGCCCCCGACCTGCAGCCTTTGGTGTATCACCTCGTGGTGGGGGGCGGGGGGGAGATGCCGTCCACTCAGAACGGGCAGAAGAGCTTTCGGTCGGACGGGGAGGGATAATCTGGGCATCCCAGGACAGTTTGTATTTTTGCAACGCACTTAGTGACGCAGAAAGTTTTGGGGGTAGCGTTTTCCACTAGTACGCGAGCACGGGTTAGAGAGGGTCTCAGACTCTCCCCCCAGGGACAGTTCTGCTAACGTAGAGTAACTTTCCTGCCCCCTCCCCTTTTCCTCTCCCCTTTTCTCCCCGAGGGGTTTCCTTACTTACCCCTGCCCCGCAGGTACTCAATCCCTCCTTCCCGGGGTGGAGAGTTACCCAGACGTCCAACTGTGGGCAGGCTCGGGGGGCTTCCGAGTTTGGGGCAGGCCCGGTGCATCGTAGTGCCATCTTGCTGAGGGCAGGGGCAAAGCCCCCGGACCCCGAGCTCCCCTTCCCTAAGCTGAGCAGCGAGCGCCTGCAGCCGCAGCCGGACGCGGAGAGTTGTTGTGATTGTGTTTGGGTGGGCGGAGACGGGAGTCGGCGCTGAGGGGGGTGCGGCGAATCATCCCGCCCCCAGCCAGAGGGCAAAAGATCAGCCGCCGTGGTGGTGCCCTGAGAGAGGATGCTGTGGTGAGAAGGTGGGAAGTGGAGGCGAGGCCTTTCCAGACCCCCCTGAAAGCCTCGCCGGGGGCTCTACCTGGATCCCAAGAGGACAGGGGAGGGAACTGAGGTTTAAAAGCTCAAATGGTAAACCCTCCCCTCTGGGATGAAGCCCAAGGGTGCCTTTAAGAAATTTAAGAATGGGACAGATCTAACTAAGTCTCTCCACTAGTATCTGGTAGGGTTTTCCTGGACTGGAGGAGTGAGGGGCTGGGGATAGAGGGAGAAGAGATCATTGCTTCCGTCTTTGGTTGGTTGTTTTCTCTCTCATTCAATTAAATACGTCAAATAGCCAGTACCTAATTAATATAGGTGATATAGTTGTTGGGGTGAGTGATAGGATTCAAAGGAGAAATGAGAAAAAAGAAGAAAAAAAAAAACCTTTCCCCAAGAAACTTATATTCTATTTTGTTTAACTTGTAAGTTCAAAACCTATCGGATTTTCCTGTCCTACTAAGTGTTTAATAAATGCTTATTGACTGACTGGGAGTAAATGCTGTAGGTCTAAATTGTGACCTGTTACACATGATACCTTGTTCCATATAAGAAGGCAGGGCCAGTTACTGTCATTCTTTGCATTTCCAGCTCTCTGAACAGTGCTTACCCCACTGTCCATCTTAATATGTGCTTATTGATCCCAATCTGAACACAGAAGTTGCTTATCAAGATGTGTTGCAGGGGCAGATAGTGAAGATAAACAGGGATGGCCCAATCGATGACCCCAAACCACCTCGGAAACAAAGATCTATGTTTAATAAACTCTCAGAAAGTTAAATCTAGGCACTGTCCTGCTGCCAGTCCATCTTAGTTTCCAACCCTCAGATAACCAGTGGACTACAGAGCCAGCAATTTAGTGTCTTGTCTTCTTGACCTGCAGATAAAAAGAAAAGGGCTAGAGCAATAGTGGCACCCTACCTTTGAGCATCCCTTTGGCCTTTGTACACAGATGAAGCAATAATCCCTTGTGAACAGCCTAGCAATCATAGGATCACAGATTTAAAGCTAGGAGGTATCTTGGAGGTCATCCTGTCCTCTTATTTTCAGATGTGGAAAATGAATCCCAAGGTAGTTAAATGAACCCCCCAAAATCATAAGGCTAGGAGGTGGTGCTGTCCCTCTAACTCCAAATGCAAATCTTTTCACCCTAATTCTTTAGGGTGTGACATAGTCCTCTTCTTTCTTCATCTGTAAAATAAAGTGGAAAAGTAAGATATTTCCCTCATTCTATAACAACTTCTCCCTCCTCCAAGTGGTAAAGGAGAAAGACTGATACCCTGGCTACATCAAGGCTCTGACCCTGATAAAGCCAAGACACTGAGCTCTCTTTGACTCATTTTCTATAGCTGGAAAATGGGAGAGTTAAGACATGATCTCTCAGGCCCCTTCCTGATCCAACTATGTCATTTTGTGCCCCCTGAAATGATATAGTGTAACTAGAGTGGGAAAAAGAAAACATAGCTGTACCTCCAGGAAACATGACCCAGCTGAAAGACTTAGATGTGGAGACCTCTAATCTTGTTTTTGATACTTACTAGCTGCCTATGAACATTAGGAAATAAATCATTTGAATTTCCATTTTCTTATCTGCAAGGTAGGCATGATAATATCTGCAGTACCTTTGGGTTTTTGTAAAGTGCAGTTGTGATGTATTATGTCGTGGTTTGTACCTTTTAAAAGACCAGAAGTCCACCCCACTGGGAAAAGACAGTGGCAGGGTTGAAGCCTGGGGCCTTGAAGTCTGGGTGCTTTGAAAAGAGTCCTCACTCTGGAATCCAAAGATTCAGAGGCAGATCCTTCCTTTGATTCTCAAGTGCCCGTGGGACATTAGACATGTTACTTAGTCTACTTTGGTCTCAGTTTCCCCATTGGTTAAATGAAGGGGTTGCACTAGATGGTCTTTAAGGACCCTTCTTGCTGGGTTTCTATAATTATTAGTAAAAGAGAAGGGGCAAATGAAATAGGTCACAAGCCCTGATCTTGATATTTTATATTCTCCAAATTTGAAGACTGGAACCTTGTGTGATTGATATTTTTATCTCCCCCAGTATTTGTGTTGTGAGTAGTAGGTACTAACCATTATTAGCTGTTTAATGTAGTTGCCCACAAGCCCTGTTAGCCTAGTCTTTTCCTCATGAATTGAAACGAGCCTTGATGGTGTGATGGAGATGGACTATTAACTGTGTGTAGGTCATCATGTAAGGATCTGAGTGGCTCTTGTCACAGATTCATATCCCTGGGAGAGACATGGAAATTAAATTTTCTCTGGTGCTAGACACTTGCTAATTTCTTCTCTGTCTCTCTCCTCCCCCTCCCCCTTACCCCGGAAAAAGTAAGAGTAGAATCATATTAAAATAGAACATAATCTACCTTGTAAATCAGTATACATTTCTCCTGCCCCAAATTCTATTTTCTCTCTTTTTTTTCTTTTTGCTGAGGCAATTGGGGTTAAGTGACTTGCCCAGGGTCACACAGCTAGAAAGTGTTACGTGCCTGAGGTCATATTTGAACTCACCTCCTTCTGACTTCAGGGCAGGTGCTCCCACCAAACCACCTAGCTGCTCCTCCCAATTCTAATTTCAAAAATATAAATGCATGCAACAATCCTTTTTTACAAAAACATCAAATTAAGAACTTCAAATGTACAACTTAGTTTTACAAGGGGGAGTTAGTGAACAGAGACTGTCAGGAAGTCTTGAGTTAAATCTTGCCTCGTATTTACTAAATGTTTGGACTATTTATAGTATGGGCAAGTCATTAAACCTACGAATCCCAGTTTTCCCATCCCTGAAATAGAGATAGGAATAGCAATCTTGGCAAAGCTATTGTAAGGACCTAGCTTGATTACAGGTAAAGAACTTTACAAACCATATAAATGCTGCTTATTAACTAGAGTTAGAAAAGAACTTAGAAGGGTCAGTCCCTCATTTTAGAGATAAAGGGACCAAGCCTTAAAGAAACTGTGACTATTACAGGTTCAGTGTCAGAGGTAGGAGAAGAGAATTGTATTTCTAACTAGTGTGTGATATTAAAAGTACCTTCCACCTTTAAGGCTAAATGAAATTTCTCACTCAGAATCCCAAAATGTTAGGTGATCTTCCTCCTTTCTCTTCTTTCCCTTCTCTTTCTCCCCCTGCCCTTTTTCCTTTCCTTTCTTTCTTAAAACAGCACATAATTTCATAGCAAGCTCAACCTTTACCTCTCCTTCCCTTTCCAGTCTAGAAATGGACTTGAAAGCAAAACTAGAAAAGAGAGATCCTTACTGATGGTTAGTATCTTAACATTTCAGCAGTTAGTTGATTTGGAAAAGAAAACTGTTTCCTACCTTTGATATATTATAGAAACAATGTTGCAATGTAGCAGCAAGGTGTGCTTGTAAATGTTTAACAACCAGAACTCCCCTACCCTCTAAAATGTGTCAATAAGTTAACATTTTGTCCATCACTTTCTTAAATCTAGACAATGAGAAAAATAAAGTCAAAACCCTAATTTGTAACATTTGCAATTTCTGAGGCTTAAATGCTCACAATGAAAACTTAAACAAACAATCTGTATTATTTGAGCTATTTCTGGATGGACTAGTGTTGGCATCCCAGCTCTGATACTTGCTTATTGTGTGAGCTTCAGTTTCTTCATGTGCAAATTGGAGATTAATAGTAACAGTAGTTAACTGCCTCATAGGATTGTCAGAAGGTTCAGTTGTAAAACACATAGAGCATTCTACAAACCTTAAAACACAGTTTATGTGTCAATTTTTTTTTTAGTTATTTGATCTGATTTTTTTTTTCTGTTTTAAGTTCTCATTTATAATTTAGCAATCTTATGTTGAGAAGGGAAATTCTTTCTTGGATTTTGATTTGGAAAGAATTGAGGCAAACTAGGATTTGACTCTATTAAGATTAAAAAGTTAATCCCCACAAGAGTCAGAATTTGTAGGTTTTTTGAACTCAAATCCAATAGCATTCATTTCACCAAATTGTGAATGAATGAAAACATTACATGCTTATTTTATAGCAGATACTGTATACTAAGCACTGCCCCTGAGAAGCTTACATTCTAATAGGGTGGGGATTCTTTTTTTTTTTTTTTTTTTCATAGCTTTTTATTTACAAGATATATGCATGGGAAATTTTTCAGCATTGACCCTTGCAAAACCTTCTGTTGCAACTTTTCCCCTCCTTCCCTCCATCCCCTCCTCCAGATGGCAGGTTGACCAATATATGTTAAATATGTTAAAGTGTAAATTAAATACAATCCAATTAAATACATGTCCAAACAGTTATTTTGCTGTACAAAAAGAATCAGACTTTGAAATAGTGTACAATTAGCCTGTGAAGGAAATCCAAAATGTAGGCGGACAAAAATAGGGAATTCTATGGAGTGCTTCATATTCATCTCCCAGAGTTCTTTCGCTGGGTGTAGCTGGTTCTGTTCATTACTGCTCTATTGGAATTGATTTGGTTCATCTCATTGTTGAAGAGAGCTGTATCCATCAGAATTGATCTTCATATAGTATTGTTGTTGGAGTATATAATGATTTCCTGGTCTTGCTCATTTCATTCAGCAGCAATTCATGTAAGTCTCTTCAGGCCTTTCTATATTCATCCTGCTGGAGGGTGGGGATTTCTTAGCTGTTTTTTTTTTTTTTTTTTTTTGTGTGTGTGTATATTCACAGATCCCTTTGGTAATCTGGTAGAGCCTATAGACACCACGAATAATTGGTTTAAATTCCCAATGGAAAGAAATGCTTTCAATTAGAGTTATTGAAAAAAATATACATTTTTTTCTATTAAAGTCCATAGACTAGGGGTTCATGGAGCCTAGTTAAGAACTCTGGCAGTAGGGGATGACAGAACATATTAGGATAGCTCAGGTCAGATATTTTGTTCCAAAAAATCCATTCATAATTATTATTCCTTAGGGGAGTGTTGGAACTCTGTCTTCCCAGTCAGGATCACTAAACATCTTTATTCTTGATCTTTCACAGTCAAGGTCAGGGGATTAGGCCTACCTACCTCACACACACCTTCCTCCCTTAAACACCAGGAGAGACTGAGTCTGCTTCTGCGTCTCAATTCCTCTTCCTCCTCCTCCTCCTCCCACACATGTCACTTCCCCCTCTTTGTCCCACCAATCAAGTCAGCACAGAACAGCTGGGGAGGGTCAACCTTCAAAGAAGTTAATAGGGAACTGTCCAATTGGCAATTAGTCTCACGTGCTTCATTATCCAAGTGCATTGCTCAGTTCTAGCCCTTTACATGGGAGAGAGAAGGGAAGCTATCTCATACCTACTATGCACCAGGCACTATGCTAAGTATTTTTTCCAAATATTATTTCATTTAAACCTCAAAACAACTCAGCAAAGTAAGTGCTACACATTTGACTCATTTGTTTTTAGTGGTTTTTCAGTCATATTTGACTTTTTTGGGCTTCCAACTTTTCTGGATGCCAGTTCTGGTGCTCTATTTATTGTACCACCAGCTGCCGGCATTCTTATACTGCATTGCCCTCCTATACCACAGTTGGGTCTGCCATTCCTTAACAGTTGGGCACACGGCTTGCTACCAAGTCTCTCGGCATTATTTAACATGCTGCCAGGCAGTTCTTTTGCTACAGATGCTTTTTATTGCCATTAGCAATCGCCATAGAATATAACTCTAGCATGAAAACCAGCTTAAAGGCTATGAATGGTTTTGTAACTTTTCATGAAAAATTTCCAAAAGAGGTTTCCAGAGAATTCAGCACCAAACCTACCTTTCTGTATGTCACTTCTGACTCTCTGGTCTCAGGCTGCCTAGGACACAAGATATCTTATATCTATTGCTTTGGAGTTCTAAAATATTTGATGGCCAATAGTTATTGATCTGAGTGTCAAAAAAGGTGTGTGTGGGTGTGTGTGGGTGTGTATGTGTGTGACAGAATTGGAATGGAATTGAATTCCATTTCTTGTCATAGATAACCTTGAGGTTATCTACTTATTTCTACCCCCTTATTTTATAGATGCAAAACAAAATAAAACAGCCCCAGAGAGGGCAAGTGACTGCTAGAGCCACACAAATAGTGACTGGCAAAAACAAAAACTGGGATTTGAATTTGGATCTCACTGAAGTGCTGGGATCAGAGTTCAGAGGAATTGGGTAATAGGATAGGAGGAATCAAGAATCACAGACTTCTAAAATTGGAAGGGACCATTCAGTCCCACTCATCCTTGAAGGTGCTCCCCATACTTGGTAGATGATCAGCCATTCTTTGCTGGAAGCAGGTTTCTTTTTTATTATTATTTTTTTTTTTTTAGATTTTTTTTCCACAGTATATATGCATGAGTAATTTTTAAAAATAACATTATCCCTTGTATTCATTTTTCCAAATTATTCCCCCCCTCCCTCTACTCCCTCCCCCCGATGGCAGGCAATCCCATACATTTTACATGTGTTACAATATAACCTGGATACAATATATGTGTGTAAATACCATTTTCTTGTTGCACATTAAGTATTAGATGGAAGCATGTTTCTAATGTAAGCAAACTTTTATTTCCTTGCTTTGAGCTCCTGTCAATTTCTGTCAACAAGCACAGGAAGGCGCTTGCCTTTGGAGATGGCCCTTATTTTGCAGATACTGTGTTTGGTTCTTTGTGGGCTGTGGATTGAGGTGAAATCGAGCGCTTCTCTCTCTCTGTTTATTCTCAGCTGGGCACATTCCGGTCTCATGATGGAGACTATTTTATAGAGCCACTGCTGCTCTTAGATGGCCAGGAATATGAAGAAGAGCACAACAAGCCCCATGTTGTTTATCGACGGAGTGCTCCCAGCCAAGACTCTACTGCCAGAAGACGGACCTGTGAGACAAAAGGTAACTTGATTGAATTCATGGCAGTAAATTGTGACTCAACTGATGTGACTAATCCCCAGAGGAACCTTAGGAGATAGTTACCTGGCCCTTGAAGCCAGTCTTCCTATGAAGTCCACATTCCTTCAATTTCTCCTGACAAAACTTGATTTTACTTTACAAGAGGCAGCATAGAGAGAGTGCTAGCTAGGCTTACGGGTCTGAACCCTGGCTCTTAATAGCTTGGTGATCTTGGGCTGGTCACTTAACTCTAAGGACCTCAAGCTTTCTCTCATAAACCATAGATGGATTGCAGCTTTGCCTCAGTGGCCTGCACACTGGCAAGTTCTCTGGCCCTGAAGTAATCACAGATCTTACACTATTTAAAAATGTATTTCTAGTTATGATGCTATGTCAGCCAAGAAAATGTCCCTTGTCTGTCAGCCTCTGAGATTCTCTCCAGTCACTTCAAATTGTGGACACATTGTCTTCCTTACATGGGTGTGTGTTTAATGTTCTGTTTTCTGAGGAAGCATGGTTGCAAGCGAACCTATGGATTGCTTATTTATTTGTCTGTGAATCCTATTTTTATTTCTCCACTTCCTGGTTTGTTTTTTGTTTATATATTTTTTTAATTAATCCTGGACAGTTTGGGGCAGCTAGATGACACAGTGGTTAGAGCATCAGGCCTGGAGTCAGGAATTTCTGAGTTCAAATCCAATTTCAGATACTTCCCAGCTGTGTGACCTTGGGTCACTTAAACCTGTTTACCTCAATTTTCTCATCTCTAAAACAATTTGGAGAAGGAAAAAGCAAACGACTCTAGTGTCTCTGACAAGAAAATCCCAAATAAGATCCCAAAGATTTGGACAAAACTGAAAACAACAAAACAAAAAAGATAGTTTCTTCCTAACATTGGTTTCTGTGGTACAAAACCTTCCCTCCTTTCATGAGTTCAGCTCCTTATGGCTTTTGTCCTAGTGCTCTGTTCTTTAACCCGTAATTCTAGGCTGGGCCTTTATTTCTCACCTGTTGTCCTATATTATTACTTCTAACCATTGTGGACACTTATCTTTACATTTATAAATATTTAAGTCAGTGGTTCTTAACTTGTTGGTCAACAATTAACAAACATTCTTTAAGTACCTACTATATGCTAGGTACCATGCTAAAAAAAGATCAAAAACAGTTGTTCGTCTTGAGGAGCTCATGGTCTTCTTGAGGGGAGGACCCATCAGTAGATTTCTTTGGATCCATAAATTTGGATGAGAAAAAACAATATATCTTTATGTTTAGTGAGCTCTAACTAAAACTGAACATTTCCTTCAATTATTTAAAACTATTATTTTGTGAATCTGTGAATAGATTTCCTCACACTGCCAAAGGGATTCATGACACAATGAAAGTTTAAGAACTCCTGATTTAAGTGATGTTTGTATTTAACAATAAATACTATTCAAATCTTCTTTAATTTGTTGAAGATCCCTTGGCTTCCTACTTCCTTAAAATTATTGTAGAGATAGAAAGAGAATTATAGGTAGAAGGGATCTTAAAGGTTATCCAGTTTAACCCTCTCCTATGACTCATGGAAAAATGAAGTTTCAGAGAAGCATTGAGGTCATAGATCAAGAGCTGAAATGGGTCTCACACATGAAGAAACTGAGGCTCAGGGACGTTTTATAATTTGACCTTTCAAACCTGCACAAGCAATCAATCAATCAACAAGCATTTCTTGAGTGCCTAACAAATGCCGGTTCTGTACTATGCACTGGAAATACAAATACAGCAAATGAACTCTCCTCCCCCCGGAGGAATTTCTATCCTAACAAGGGCTTAGATTCTAATGATAATAAGTAGAAGAGCTGGGATTTGATCCCAAGTCAAGAGTGGTATGGAAAAATAGAAGAAACATTGCATTTGGGGTCAGAAGATCTGTGACCTTGCTGCTCCTCAGTTCCCTAATCTGTAAAAATGAGGAGGTTGGAATAAATCGGGGTTCTCAACTTGGGTTCCAAGAAGTTATAGGGTGATAAAGAAAAATATTGTTTGCTGTATTTCAACATAATCGATTTTCATTGTAATCCTATGTAATTTTTTTATTGAATTTAAAAACATTCTTCTGGGAAGGGGCTCATAGACTTCCTTTATCTGTAGCTAGAGGGGTCGGGGACACAAGTAAGGGTAAGAGTTCCTGCAGGAAATGACCAAGAGACCTTTGCTGATTCTCCATCTGATTGTTATTCATCAGGTGCCCTTCCAAGTATCTTTACCACGTCCAATTTTCCTTATCTTTTGAAACTACTTTTTGATTCATTTTGGAGTGCCCCTCAGACATGACAACTCACATCCAGTATCCTAAAAGCCATCTAGAATCCTAAAATCTCTAAAAATGATCTCTTCTTCCATCAAGTCACATTTCATAAACCACTGCCTGCCTTCTAGTTATCTTGCCAATCCAGTAAATCTTGTTATCTTCTGGGGTTTTCCCATCTTCCCCAATTTCTTGTGCTTTATTTGTGCCTCTCTGACTAAACTAGAAGTGCCTGGAGGGGGGAAAAAATTACATGTTTGCTTAGGTTTTCCTGTGCTTGGTGGCAAGGACCCAAAAGTATCTGTCCTGTTTCTTTTGTACTCCAAAAAGTATTTTGTCTGATACCACCAGCTTCTGGTGTTTTAGAACCAATTCATTATTTTAAATCCTCTTGTGAAGAGGCTTTGGCTGAGTAGGCCTTTACTTCTTGAGCTCCTCAATCTTCAACAGCTTCTGCATCATTTGTTCAAACATGCAGCAGGATGGAAGTATCTGGGGATGCTTTAAACCAGGGATCCTCAGTTTACCAATAAAAGCCATGTATTCAAAGTATGTTGAGTTGATGTGAACCCTTACTCTCTCATGTTGAGCTGGTATGCTGATAGGATAGGAGACTGATAGGATTCTAAAACGTGGTCTGATTTCTTTTCATGTGGTTGTGTTGCTGTTGGCAGGTCTGGGGAATGATTGATGGTGATTTAAAAATTTTTATCATTTGTTGCTCTAAAATCTATAACTTGGATCATGTCACTCAGGGAGAATCCATAAGCATTTCTAGGGTGGAAGCTGGCCATTGGCTCTTAAGTCATTCTAAGAATGATATTTAGGAACCCAAAGGAGAACCCATTTCCCCTTAAAACAAGAGTTTGGGAATTCAGGGTCAGCAAAATAGGCGCCACTATGAATAAAAAGATGCCATAAGTTAAAGCCCTCAATAAACTCTTTGACCTGTTGCTATTTTCTCGCTAGAGGGACTGATTCCTTATTGATTTCTTACACTTGAATTCAGTAAGCATTTATTGTAGACCTGCTATGTGCCAGACACTCTCTTAGTGCCTGGACACAAAGTGCCTGCTCATGATTTCCCCTTTCCCTCCCATTGGGCTAAGGAGGCAATGTGGTATAATAAAAAGAGGGCTGGCTCTTGAGCATTGGGTTCAAACTGTGCATGAGTTTGAAGACAAACTCCTTTGATCATTCAGTGCCATCTTCCCAACCGCAGAACCCATTCTTAGGTTCTATTTGGAGGTTTGTCTTTCAAAGATGAATGAGACAGCCCTGACCTTTCCTAGCTTGGGAAATGGATCGGGAGCCCAGCCCAGTTTGGTTCCCTGCCCCAGCCAGTTTGAATGGTTCTTCCAAAGGTTGCTGCTGGACTATGCCATTCTGGTTTCTCTCTTCCAGCTGCTTCTGCTCCCCTTCTTTGAATTCAGATGCAGGAGGCTCAGAACAGTTGGAAAGAACCATGGAATATGGCACAATCCATCAGCAGCCGTCGAAGGGACGGACGAGCAGGTCATGGAAGCCACTGAAACAAGGTAGCCATTACCCACAGAGCAAAAATAGTAAGGGGAGGGGTGGGCAGATTCCCAGGGAAACTCGTCAGGGAGGGAATGTATTAAGTTCTTCTGGAGACTATTAAGCTTTGGGGGATCCCCCTCGGCAGGGTTAATCTAGCACAAACTTATCCTGTGCTCATTTTATTTCCAGTTCTTTGTGTCTTTCTCCTTTCATTGAAATTGTAAAGTGTTAAGAGATAGAAAGCAGGATAGGGAGAATCAAGCCCAACCCCATCACATTGCAGAAAAGGAACTAGGCCTAGAGAGGGAAAGTGATTCCCCAAAAGGGCCCACAGCCAACAAGTTGCAGAGCCAGAGCTGGACCAGTGCTCTTTCGTTCCAGGATTCCCTCTACCAGACCATGCAGCCTAACTTTGTTATGATCTTTCTCTCTTGCTCCTCCTAGCCCTACTTCCCTTTATGTGACATGTGTATTTCTCCACAGCTGTAGTCACTTATGTAACTGTGTTTACACCACTAGTCCCTTGAGTTCATGTATATTTATTTGTGTTTGTCCTCTGCCTTTGATTACAAGTTCCTCAAGGGCAGGGAGTATCCTTGTCCCTCTTCTTGCTCCTCTGGCTATGGGGCATCCATTGGAGTGGTTGGCTAAATACCACACCCAGCAGGGAAGCCAAATGGTCAACGTGGATGAGCCATTTGGAAGAGTTTGCTCTTGTTTTTGTAAGATGCCTCCTGCTAACTACAGGAGTGGATCAAGACATTGCTTCTCCAGATGATCCTCCAGTCAAGCAAGAAACCAAGTAGAATGTAAGGGCTCTATGTATTTTTTTAAAAAACTTTATTTATGTGCCAAACACTAAATACAGAGAATGTAACAATTTCATCTTTCTCTCAAGGAACTTCTAGACTTTTAGTATCATAGAGAGAGATTCTTTAGTTAATCCTGAGTTTGGGAGGATTTTGATCTTTTAAATCAGTGAAAAAGACATGTGGTTTGATAACAAGTTCTACTGGTAGAGTAGGAAAAGGGGAAGATTTATTGTCAAAAGTCATAGATTCTGTTTGCCTAAGCTCTCTTGGGCAAGTCACATTCCTTGTCTCAACTTTAGTTTCCTTAGCTATGAAATAAGGAGGGTGGAAAACATGAGCTCTAAGGTCTCTTCCAACTCCAAATTTGCAATTCTGTGACATACAAAATTAATATCAATTTGATGTAAGCTAAATATGCTTTTGCATTTATGAATTGTTCTTGCTTATTCTTTGTTCTTACTTTTCCACTTCCAAATATATTTCTCTCCACAGAGGTAACCCTTATACCAAAGATCACAAAAGAGAAAGAGATTTTTTAAAAAGTCATTCCATTTTTTGATTAAAACATCAATAAAACCTGATAGTTTACACAATGTTCAAAACTCATAGTTCTCCATCCCTACAAAGAAGAGAAAGATGTACTTTTCTCTTTATTAGGAATTGAGGACCAAGTAAGTACTATATATGCTAGATCCTTGGGACATAAAGGAATTATGTCTTCATGGAGCTTACATTTTATCAGACTTTCTGTTCTCCTTTCTTCTCCTTCTCCTTCTTTCTTCTCCTTTCTCCTATCTTTTTCTCCTTTTTATTTCTTCTTCCTTTTATTGTTTTTCTTTCTTTTCCTTCTCATAAACAGTTGAAGGAAAATCACTAAATGATTTCTGTGCTTCATTGTTATTTTTACTTTTTGAGTCAATTAGTATTTATTAAGTACCTACTCCTTATATGCCAGGCAAGAAAAAGCAAAAACCCTTTCCTCTCCTCACCTCCAAACATGTTGGTTATTCAAGATCTCCTATGTTGATCTTGGGATCAGAAAATCATAGACTTCAAGCTTCAAAGGACCTCAGAGACCATATAGGCCAGCACTCATTTTACAGATGAGGAAACTGAGACTCAGAAACATGAAATTGATCAAAGTAACAGAAACAATAAGTTTCAGAAGCAGAATTTGAACCTGGGTCCTTTTACTTTAGAGCCAGTGAGTGTTCTTTCACTTTACCACAGCCTCCTTTAATTGAGAAGACATGGTCAAGAGCGGTAAGACTTGGGTGGGTTTGGGAGAATTATGGTCTGACTCACTGAAGGAAGTATCTACCTAGGTGAGATCACAGATTTCTTAAATTTCATCTTTATTCTGTCTACTGAATTCTGTACCTCACCTTCCCTTTTTTCCTTCAGCACTATCTTGTCAAGAAAAATGAAACTCCTATTTAAAAAAGCTGGTCAGTTCCACAGACTTTTTTTTCAGTTGGACTTGGGGAGTGTCACTTCAGATGTAAGCTCCTTGAGGATATGCCCTGGTTTTGCTTATAATTTTTATCCTCAGGACTAACAGTGTTCCTGGCACATAGAAAGTGATTAACAAATGCCATTTGATGGGTGGATAGATGGATGAATGGATGCATGGATGGATGGATGGATGGATAGATGGATGGATGGATGGATGGATGGATGTTTGGATAGAAGGTCAAATAAAAGATTGGAATCTGCTACAAAAAGGGCAGCCAGGTCATAGATAGAAGATTGACCTTAGAATAAGGAAGATTCATCAGTTCAAACCTGGCCTCCGACATACTAGCTCATACTAGCTATATGATCCAGGACAGTCATTTCACACTGTTAATCTCAGTTTCCTCATCTGTCAAACCAACTGGAGCAGGAAATGGCCCCACTTGAATATTTTTACCAAGAAAACCCCAAATGGGGGCCCAAGGAATTGGACATGACTGAAACAACTTAATAACAACAAGGAGGAAATAAGAGAATATCCTCCTAAGCTTCACTTAAAAAAAAAAAATATTACTTACCATAAGGCAAGGAAGAATAGCCCCAGCAACTTGGATCTGTTCCACTAAATATAATAGAAACATTCTCCCAGAGGAATAGCTTATCATTTGGAGAGCTAATTTGGGGAAAATCCTTGGAGGAAAGGAGAAATTGTGCTTGAAGGATTTCTCCTAACCCAGCTAAAAGTGGTCACTTCCCTCACAGAAACAAATATTTAAAGAATAGTCCTCTTCTGGGACAGGATCTGACTCTTTTTTTGGGGGGGGGTAGGGTTGAAGAGGATGAGCTATAGAACTCCCACCCTTCTGAACTATAGGCAGTGGCCAAGGTCTGCTAAGTGCTTGAATCACTGAGGAACCTTCCTGATTGAAGTTTATCTCTCTGAATAATCAGGCTCCTGACTTCAAGATGAATACAGGTCATAGAGACCTGGTTACAAAGAAAGCATAATGAGAAACCCAAGAAACCCTGTTTGCAGATTATTTCAAAACATAAGCATATAGGGCAGCAAGGTGGTGTAGTGGATAGAGCATCAGCCCTGAAGTCAGGAGGACCTGAGTTCAAATCTGGCCTCAGGCACTTAAGACTTCCTAGCTGTGTGACAAGTTACTTAATCCCAATTGCCCCTCCCCCCAAAAAAAAAACCTCATAAGAATATAGATATAGCATTGGAAGGGACTTGCAAGATTTTCAAGTCTAGTTCCCCACCTGCCCATTTTACAGATGAGGAAACTGCGCCAGACAATGACTTTTATGAGGTCACATGGGAAGGAAAAGGAACGCACACACATATAGACCTACTATATGTCAGGTACTATGCTAAGCACTTTTTAAAAAGATTAAGTGGCAAAATCCAGATCTCCAAATCTAGTGTCCTTCCCAAAAACCTCCTGATCCCCTTGTTATCTCTGGGACATGTTTTTTTTTAAGATTGCCAGGATTTTCCTGTTCTCTGCTCCCAGATACTCATGCTTTATAACAAAGAATTGAAAAGAAAAAGAACTGAAAAAAATTCACCAAAACTGATCAATATGTTGAAAAACCTGACATATGCAATGTATATTTAAATGACCTTACCCATTGTCACATAGGTAGTAAGCACAAGTCATGGGCTTAGAACCAAGGAGTTCCTGATTCCCAGATCTACCTTGCGTGCTCTCTCTAATAGAGATTCATTCCCTCAAGGGGCATTTACTAAGAGCTTGCAGAATACAGAGCATCATGGGAATGAATGTCAAGATACACAAAATGAGTAAAGAGACTTTCCTTGTCCTCAAGAAACTTAACATTCAATAAGTACATGCGTTGAGGAATGAGGAAGGAAGGAACCTTGGGGACTCTCATTTTACATATGAGAAAGCAGGCTCAGGAAGAGAAAATTGTTTCCTCAGTTTATCTCTTTAAAAAAAATCTATCCCATCTCTGGTTCTAAAAAAAATCCTGCACTCTCTTCAGTTCACCAGGGTGTTGTATTAATTCCATGGTAGATTATTGTCTTTACACATGGGACAATATGGCAAAGTAGAGAATCATCATTCCCTTAGTTCATTAAAGCAGACCCTTGGATTGAGCTGGATCCAAAAGGACCAAGCGACTAGGAAGGCAAGTTTTGAGAAGTGATCTGGCAGGGCAAGAGGACGGGATAGCCAGAGTGCTGGTCAAGGGTACCAGGGTCTGAGCTACTTCATGATTTTTTTGCCTCAGTTTGAATTTGTGAAACTTATTTCCTAATTCTTGACTAGTGGATTCCGAATTTTCTGAATCTTGAAATTCTATGAACTGAGTTCAAATCCCAGCTCTGCTACCTATATGAGTCTTACTTAACTTTGGTCCAATTCAATCTCTCTAGGCCTTTATTCCTTTTAAGTAATGAGAGTTTCGATGTGCTAGTTTCTAAAGTGTTTTCCAACCTAAATCTCTGATCATATACTAGGAATAAAGTATTAAAAAACATAGCTTAGTTGCAAGACATTGTGGCAGACACAAGGAATGCGCGGAAGAGCTTAGACACTAATTTTATATTATGCTACTAGTGGTTAGTTACTTTTATTTTCTTTTCCCTCAAACCATGTTCTTAAATTGTATTTCCTTTTTTATTCTTTTTATTTCAGTCTTCTTGACCACTTTCCAACTGGATTGTTAGTTAATCATTCTCTCCTTTCTATAGGGCAATTGTTTGCTTCCTAATTTCAGCCTTGGAAAGTAGATGACCTCTCCTCTTCCTCTAATTCTCTTTGATTATCACAGTCAGGTGGCTGTTCTAATGGCCAACTAGTTAATTCTGACAACTTAATGAACAGAACCTCACTTCCAAACCCAGGCCAGATCTCCCTGAACAGAATCAGTGGAAAAATGGAAAACCAGAAGTAGGGTAATTCCAATGAAGACAAATGGGGCCTTGTTGTGAGTTGTTCCCCCTCAATCCCTCTTTGTCTGAACTAACTTGATGCTGGCTTCTTTTCTCTATTTTGTTAGTGTTGGGGGAAAATCCACCTCTCCCTATCCAATTTTCTTCCCCAGGAATTTAAAAAAACAACAACCACCTAGAACTTATCAAAAGCCAGATTCTGAGGTCTAGAAGAACTAGCTTCTAATTAAAAATGGAAAGGAAAGCAGATGCTTAATTCCTAAGACCAGGATCTTTTTTAGCAATGTCCCCTCCCTCCTTTTTTCCTACTTCTCTTCCCTCCCCCCATCCCCAGCCAGTTTTATCAGCTTCCCCACCCTGAGGTAGGCAATCAATTCCTTTTTTCTTCCTTCTTATATCTGACTGACTCAGCTGCTTTATGTCATGACCCTAAGGCTTAGGCCTTTGGTTCTCACGTCAAAACCTACCTGCCTGCTGTCCTAGCTCCAAGCGTTCCCTGCCCTCTGACAAAGATGAAGGGATGAATAAGATGTCTGATCCCTACTAATCATGCCCTCTCAGATAACCGTAATATCAGCTCAAGAATCACACTTCAAAATTGATGTTTTACCTTACTCTGGTCCCTGTGGAATGAGAACAAAAGTGGCGGCTATTTTAGTCATCTTGGCCTATGATAAAAAAGATATTTGGATTAAGTGATCTAAGGCCTTTCTGATAATTCCCTAGTAGGCTGTTTCTTGAGGAGGGATATCCTCTTAAATGAGAAATCATGGGGAATAGTTTTTTTTTTTTATTAGTGAGAAGGAATAATCACATGGATTTCTGAACTCATGGTCTCTTTAATTGTGCAGGAGAAGTTTGACATTTGAAATCCTATATCCATCAGAGTTCTGCAACTCTGAATGACCATGTGAAAGTTGCAAAGCATTTAGGGGAAGCTGTCTTCCAGAATGGAGCCTGGAACAGAATTCTCTTTGCTTTCTGGCTCAGGCTTTTAGATAAGGAAGGTGTAAAACAAATAAGAAAATAAGTCAATTAAAATTCAATTTAAAGTATTTATTAAGTACCTATTGTTTACAAGGTGAGTCAACAATCATTTATTAAGCATTTATGGTATTCAAGTATTATGTTGAATAAACATTGAGCCTACCAAGAAAGATATAAATGATATAAATATAAAGATATAAAAATATATAGATTATTGTCTTTACACATGGGACAATATGACAAAGTAGAGAATCATCATTCCCTTAGTTCATTAAAGCAGACCCTTGGATAGAGCTGGATCCAAAAGGACCAAGCAACTAGGAAGGCAAGTTTTGAGGAGAAGTGATCTGGCAGGGCAAGAGGACAGGATAATCAGAGTGCTGGTCAAGGGTACCAGGGTCTGAGCTACTTCATGATTTTTTTGCCTCAGTTTGAATTTGTGAAACTTATTTCCTAATTCTTGACTAGTGGATTCCGAATTTTCTGAATCTTGAAATTCTATGAACTGAGTTCAAATCCCAGCTCTGCTACCTATATGAGTCTTACTTAACTTTGGTCCAATTCAATCTTTCTAGACCTTTATTCCTTTTAAGTAATGAGAGTTTAGATGAGCATCCATTCTAATGGTGGAGATAACATGCAAATAATCAGCCATATATATATAGAAGATATATAAGGCAATCAGATACCAGAGGGGAAGGCACTAGCTTCTTGGGGGGCTGGGAAAGACCTCTTGATGAAGATTGGACTTGAGCTGAGTCTTGAAGGAAGCCAGGAATCCCCAAGGCAGAAATGAGCAAGCAGAAAGGGCATTCTAAGGATGGGCACCAGAAACCAAAATAGAGTGTTATTCTCTAGGAACTGCTAGGAGACCAGTGAAGCTGCATCATAGAATGTGGTAAAAAGAACTTGCTTTTAAAGAGCCTTCAATAGAGAGCAGAAGAGTTTATAGTATTCCTGAAGACAATATCAGGGACATAGGAGATCATTGAGGAGGAGCGTGACCTAATCAGACTAATGCTTTTAAATAAATCATCTTGGCAGATGACTTGGAGGTGGACAAAGTAGGGAAACACTCGAGACAGGGAAACAAATTAGAATGCTTTTACAATAGTCTGTGTAAGGTGTGGTGGTTGTATGAGTGGGGAGAAGAATTGGAGGAAAAACAAGAAGACTTGACAACAGATTGGATAGGTGGGCTGATGGAGAGGGATGAGTGGAAGATGGCACCAAGATTGTGAACTTGGATGATGAGGAAGATGGTGGTATCCTCCACAGTGATAGGGAAGCTCAGAAGTTTCAGAGTCAGGAAGTTCTGGATTCAAAATCCCACTGAGATCATATACTACTGAGTAAGTCACTTAAGCTCTCTTTATCCCCAAGGCAACTCTATAAATCTTTTGCTCACCTACATGGGTAAGAGGGGCTCCATATCCTAATGACAGCATGGTCCAGTCTTGTGAACAAAGGAAATATTCCAGAGAGGGAAGAAAAACAACAAAACCCAAAACATTCTCTGCCTTCCTAGAGCTTACATTCTATTGATGGAGACACATTGGACACAAAGAAATAATACAGAATATTCAAGAAAAGATGTAAAAGGAATTTTTTTTTAAGAAGAAAGACTTTCATTAAATCCAAGGAATTATTTTTTCATATTCAATTTGTTTCAAGACAGAATAAGTCAAAGGCAAATAAATGGTGTGATTGTTGAGTCAGAATCTTTTAAAGGGAAGAAATAGATGCTAAAGGTCTCCAGGCTCATTATCACCCACATCACACGCAGCTTTGAATTTGTTGTTATGTCCAATTCGAGATGCTGCAGTAGAAAGAAATGGAAAGTCTGGGTCTCTCAGTGTGGAAAAAAAATTCAATCTGCTCCAACTGACCCCCAATATTTGCTTCCTGAGGCCAGAGTTTTAAAGGCTTGACCTTATTTCAGGAATGTGGCTTTTATGTTTTCCAGGGAGCAAGTCACCCATCCCCGAAATTAATGTTTGGTTGAAATGGGATAATGGCGGGATAGCTTGACAGGCCGAGGAATGGAAGAAAGGAGGAGACAGACCTCAAGGGAATCTTGGGTGGGCAGCATGTAATTACAGTTTCGACTTT
The DNA here is from genome assembly GCF_048593235.1 of Sminthopsis crassicaudata. Taxonomy (NCBI): domain Eukaryota; kingdom Metazoa; phylum Chordata; class Mammalia; order Dasyuromorphia; family Dasyuridae; genus Sminthopsis; species Sminthopsis crassicaudata. The sequence goes on from NC_133617.1 coordinate 730,730,493, forward strand.
GCCCAACTCCCAAGGGCAGAATACTTTTTTTTTATTTTTCATAGGTCAGCCAGGGGCTTTCTGAATTACAAAATGAAAACTTTTTTTAATTGTATCTGGGAATAATGGCCACAAACATGTCTCGTTCTTGAATTACAGTTGGTCATGTCACTTGGGATGTTTGCTTTCTGTATTAATTGGATAGAAAGTGGAGGCTGTATTTTATGGTAGAGGAAAGAGTGAAGGTTTAAATGAATGATTTGAAGGAGCCTGAGTAGCCTTTAGTGCAGGGGTTCTCAAACTACAGCCCATGGGCCACATGCGGCCCATTGAGGACTTTTATGCGGCCTGCCGGGTTATGGCAAGTGGGCTGAGGGGTGGAGACAGAGTGTGAGTTTTGAGTTTTTGTTTTTACTATAGTCCAGCCCTCCAACAGTCTGAGGGACACTGAACTGTCCCCCTTTTTAAAAAGTTTGAGGACCACTGCTTTAGTGCCAAATGCTCTTTTGAGACAGGTGGAAGAAAGACTTCAAATGTGGTGAACAAAAGTTGTCTTTTCCTAGCGCCTATACATTTTAAGGGTGGGGAATGATCTGTGGCTCAGAATAACAACAGCTAACATAGATTTAGAGCTGGATAAGACCTTATAGAATTCATCTAGATCAGATCTCTCAATTTATAGATGAAGAAACTGAGCCTCATTAGTTGAAACTAGATCTTTTCAGCTGGTCCCAAACTACCCCCTGACAAGTAGACCACCAGAAGGGAGTATCATCCTTAACTCCCTCAGAGTCCAAAAAAATTGGTGTTTCTGGAATAAGCAGAGTTTTCACTCATGTAGTCTGTTTTGTCTAAATCTGCCCTCAGTCAACCTATAGATTAGGGAAATTGTAAAAGATTTCTCTTTGTGTAATAGGCGAGTTCATTTTAAAAAAAAAAACATAATAGCTTTGTTATTTTTCAAAATGCATGCAAAGAGAGTTTTCAACATTCCCCCTTGCAAAACCTTGTGCTCCAATTTTTTCTCCCTCTTCACCTCCCCTCACCCCTAGACAGCAAGTAATCAAATATAGGTTAAACATGTACAATGGTGAATTCATTCTTGAAAAGCTACAAGAGTACCTTTAAGCTCCAGACCAAATTGCAGGTCTCGAAAGCCAGAATGTTCTATAATTTCTTACATGGGAACACAGCCAGGAAAAAACATTCTTTCTCCTTAGGCAAGAACAGGACTTTTTGGGAAGCAGGAAGGAAGGAGAGGGAGGTGACCATGCAGATAATAAGCCAATCACAGCTTCCAAAAGAGGGGCGGGCAGCTCCCCAAAGAGTTAAGCGTTCAGGCCTGGATGAAAGGACTCCTGGAAGCCCACTCCCTTGGACGGCACCCTGGAGGCAAAGCCTTGTTCGTTTCTGGCCCACTGAGGGATCTTTATGGAAGTGAAACCTCGGATATATTCTAGGCATTATATTGCAGCTATTTGCGTTTCTTCAGGAGTTCACCAAGGCCATCCATAAGTCTCACCAAGTGCCAGCTGACAGGATGAAATCAGCCAGTGGGAGAGGCTGGAATGTGTCCAGGGTGCCAGTACGGAATTAGAACTTAGGCCAGCACACCTCCACCGGGTCGAGTGTGAGCATGGACACCCACAGGATTCTAAAGCAGCTGTTAGCTCAGTGGGGTTGGGGAAAGGAGAGAGGACAAAGGGATTATGGGGCGGGGAAGGGATGGAGGAAGATCCCTGTAGTAGACAGGAGCCATGAGATAGCACTGTGGGCAGCTGGGCATCCTAGCAGCCGATTGACCTTGCTCAGCACACAGGAGCTACCGGAATTACTTGGAGAGAAGGTCACAGGCCAATTCAGAAGCATTACATAGCCTCCAAGCTGTGTAGGAAAGAAGCTTTCTCTTTCCAGGAATGGACCTATGAATCTTCATTGCTCATTTTATTCAAGCATAGCAAAGTCAGTGTTGAAAATACTGCACTAGGGGCAGCTAGGTGGCGCAGTGGATAGAGCACCAGCCTTGACTTCAGGAGGACCTGAGTTCAAATGTGGTCTCAGACACTTAACACTTCCTAGCTGTGTGACCCTGGGCAAGTCACTTAACCCCAGCCTCCGGGGGAAAAAAAGAAAAGAAAAGAAAAGAAAATACTGCACTCAAAACCCAATGTGGGCCAGTCCATAGAGTTCTAGATTTAAGGGATGAGAGCACATCAGGTCTGTTCTGCAGATGAGGAAACTGAGACCTAGAAAGGCAAAGTGACTGATTTAGGGTCATACAGCTAAGAAATGCCTGAGGCAGAATTTGAACTCTTATTTTCCTGACTCTAAGTTTAGTGCAGTCATTTTAGATGAACTAGAGTAGAAAAATATTGGAAATATCTGATTGAATTCAGTCAAGCAACCGTGAATATATATATGTATATATACAACTATCAATGTATAATAGCTGTCATTTATACATTTATCTAAAATATTTATGTATTTAAGTAAATATATATATATATATTTATAGAAAACAAATATTATTTATGTAATGTTTATATGATGTGTATTATTCATAGGTATATTATCTTTAAATATATTACTGATATTGATATATTTATATACATATATATAAAACTATTTTTTGTATTTGCATATATCATATTTATAGTGCCTTGACTGAATTTAACCAACTATTTCAAAATTTGTTTACCTTAATATTATATACATAATTTATGTATGTAGATCTATCCCTATCCCCATCCCCATCTCTATCTCTATGGTCCAAAATTTTAATTGTACTTAAATAGACAACTATCAGTTAGTGGCTCAGGGGATAGAGTATTGGGCCCAGAGTCCAGACAACCTGAGTTTAAATTCAGCCTCAGATGCTTATTAGCTGTGAGATCCTGGACAAGTCACTTAACCCTGTTTACCTGAGTTTACTCATTTGTAAAATGAACTGGAGAAGGAAATGGCAAATTACTCCAGCATCTCTGACAAGAAAATCCCAAATGGTGTCACAAAGGGCTGGTCACAACTAAAAAGCGTCTGAACAACAGCAACAACCAGCATGAAAAGTCATACCTAAAGGGATTTTCCCCTGGAGACATAACTAGTATGGATCTGAGCAGGAATTGGTCCCAAGGAAATCCCTGTTACTTTGTTGCTCTCCACACAAACACATACACACACACACACATACACACACACACACACACACATACACACACACACAGACTTGAAGTTTGTGTCTATTATTAAGGCCATATTGTAGAGATGTATCTCTAAATACTAAACCCCGGGAGATCATCTTATTCATTGGCCTTTATATGGGCCTTCAGTGTTTATAAAGTGCGTAACATAGCTTAAGTCATGGCAACCTCGCAGCAGATTTGTGAAGGGCAAGCATTAATAGGTGTTAGCTCCATTTTACAGAGAAGGAATTGAGTTTTGATGAGATTCTGTGACTTCCATGGTCATGATTCTGGGAAGTAGAGACAGACTGGTGAAGTGACTTACTCAGTTTCAGCCGGTGTCTGAGGCAGAATTCGAACTCTGAGCTTCCTGACGCCAGGCTCACTGGGCCACCTGGATGAAGCAGAATGATATGTCAAAACATTGAGAAAGTGGATTGAGGCCAGGTCATGAAGCACTGTAATTGGCAAACAACATTATTTATATTTGATGCTAGAGGTAATAAGCAGCAGCTGGAGTCTGTCAAATTGGGGAGTGATGTAGGTTTTTGCTTTAAACAGTCACTGAGACATCTGGGTGGAGGATGTCTTGGAGAGGGGAGAGGCAATTACTCATCTGTGAGAATATGGGCAAGTCATGGAAACTCTCAGTGACCCTGGCCAGCCCCTCTAACACAAAGATGTTACTGATATTGAAACCAGGGTTTTAGCTAGCTATATAAATGGTAGCCCCCCAATATAAGCTATTACAGCTTTATGATGCCATGGTCCTGTCATAAATGACATCTGGAAGGGACCTCAGAAGTCAACAATCCCATCCTCTCATGTTACAGATTAAATTGAGACCCTTAACGGAAAGTTCAAGTCATTCAGGTTACAAATGAGATGGGATTTGAATCCAGTTCCTTTGACACTATTCTGTATTCTTTTTTCTAATGTACTAATTTCCAATGTACATAGTTCATACTAATATATATGTTGATAACAATAATTCACTTAACTATAAAGTGATTTCATAATAACTGATCTCATTTGATACTCATATCGACCCTCTGAGGTAGACAGTGCAAATAGGATAGTGCCCATTTTCTAGATGGGACTCGGGGAAACTGAATAGTGATTATAATTAAAATAATAATAACTATATTATAGTACTTTAAGATTTGCAGAGCACATTATAGGTGTTAATTCATTTTTATCCTTACAATAACCCTAGATGAAGAATTACCATTACTATGTCTACTTTATAGATGGGGAAACTGAGATTAAAAAAAAAAAGTGGTGAAGTGACTTGTTGGGGAAGTTTGAGGAAAGACTAGACTCAGGGCTTCCTGACTCCCAGTCCAATCAAACCAGAGATCTTCTTAGATAAATGATTTGTCCAGATTTCCCATGAGAAGATGGCTTGAGCTAACACTTCAGTTCCATCTTTCTATTTCTAGCCCAGGACTCCTGTTACACTGTACTGCATCTGTTATCCTCATTTATATCTTTATTAAAGAACAATGAGATTAATCTTATAGTCAGCCAAGTCTGGGGCATAATCAGGGTTTTACTCTACTTTATCCCATTTAGTCACATATCGGATTTTAATGGTTTGTAATGGATTGTAATGATTTCACCTGTGAGTACATTTGTGAGATCTGATCATTAGATCTAATTCAACAAAAACCCTCATTTTCAACTCTCTCTTCTTCTATTCTTTGGTAAACTTCCCCTGAGACTATTGTTGGCTTTGAGGGTCTCCCTCTTGTTTATTGAATCCTCCTCCTCCTCCTCCCATTCTCTGTAGACTTTTCTCTTTGTTGTTTTTCTGTGGAATCCCTCTCCAAATGTGTTAGTAAATAGCCATCTGAACTTAAGTGATTAGAGAGTTTCTTAGGATCGGTTGGACACAGTAGAAAGAAGCTATCAATTTATTTGGTTTGCCCCATCTAAGCTCATCTGTAGTAGATTTTCTATAGTAGATTCTCTGAACTTCATTCTTTTCATTGCATGTTGACATTTACCCATCAGGCCTGCTGAGGGGATGAGAGGTGGGGCTAGATTTGTGTACATTCGTTAGCTTGTGACTTTTAAGAATTTTGGATTCCTTTTAGGCATTTTCAGGCTCATTCACTGTAGTCATGCAACTTTTTTCATGTAGTTTTTGCTAGGACCTGTTTCTTAATCAGTGTATAGAACTTCTGAGATAGAAACCCACAGGTAGCATATATATATATTTATTTATTTAAAACAGAACTGTATGATGTAATTCAGGGTTAAGTAGCTTGCCCTTTGTCACCAAACTGTATGTATCCAAGGACAGGCTTTGAATCCCAAGCACCCTGTCTCCAAGGCTTGTCCTCTGCTCACCATGTCAGATTTCCCTTGTCCTTGCAATTAATCCTTTTAATAGTTTAACTGCTTTCCAGGAATTAAGGTGTTGAATAAATGAAGATAAAGGAGGAAAGAAAGGAAGTGCTCATGAAATATTAAACCATATTCTGAACCAATAGCTTTTCCTATTGTGCTTTGTATCATGAGAAAAGGTCAAGAATGACCATTTGGAACTTGGGACCTTATGAAACATCTGGTGGTGATCAATCTTTGCAGTAGTTCAAAGGGAGCAGTCCTAATTAGTACAATGAAGGCTCCTTGAAGGCTGGAGCACCTTCATTTTATCTTGATATCCCCAGAATCAAATCTAGTAGATAGAGTGCTGGATTTGTAGTTAGGAAAATGGAAGTTCAAATCCTACTTTACTGACTTGCTGTGTGATTGTGGGCAGATAAATCACAACCTCTCTGAGACTAAGGCAATTTCCTGTTCTTAAGTTATCTAAGGTTTTCAGTTTACATCCATGGAGGGAACTCCCACGTGAACAAAATCACAGTGCTGTAACTTTTTGGTATATCTCTTAGTAAAACACAGTGTCTCTCCCTTCTTGTAAGTGCTTTAAAGGGTTTATTGAATCAAGCTGAAATAGGAAGCACTTTAAACTGAGTGCTTCCTCCATAAGATAAAATGGCTGTAAAGATGTTGGAAAGATAGGAGAAGGGTAGTTAGCATTAGGAGATCAATCTTATTTGGGGTTTAGTAGGATAGTTATAGTTGTTCTCTTCATCTTTTTGAAAAAGGAGAAAGATCTCATATGTGTAAAAGACAAGCTTATTTTGTATTATACAATTTTTTCATGCATAGGGAAAGCTAGGAGGAATAGCTAACATGATGAGAATGGGCATTTAGAAATACTTTGACAGGCTGGAACATTCAGTCAAATTCAATGAAATGTGACAGGGATAAATGTAAAGTCTTATTCAAGTTAAAAAAAAAAATCAAGGGGAAGGAAGGAAGGAAGGAAGGAAGGAAGGAAGGAAGGAAGGAAGGAAGGAAGGAAGGAAGGAAGGAAGGAAGGAAGGAAGGAAGAAAACAGGCATTTATTAAGCATCTATTATGTGCAGGTACCATGCTAAGCATTTTACAAATTACTAATTTTATCTCTCAACAATTCTGGGAGGGAGGTGCTGCTATCATTATCTCCATTTTATAGATGCAGAAACTGAGACAGACAGAGGTTAAGTGATTTGCTTAGGATAAATATGTAAATATAAATAAACACATAAATAGGAATATATAGTTACATAAATACCCATACATAAAACAGTATAATATAATATATATCACATGATATAAATTTATATAAAAGTACAAAATAGTAGTATAAATAAAATAAATGGTATAAATAAAAATTATAATGTAAAATAACATAAACCACTATATGTAATAATATATAAATATAAGTATAAATCAGGCCAGATTTGTCCTCAGGTCTTCCTGACCTCCAATCCAGGGCTCCATCTAATTTTGCAGCCTAGTTGCCTTAAAAAAAAATGGATGGAGGCTTTTCTAAATAGCAGTTTGAGAAAGATCTGAGGATTTTAGTGGACTACAAGCTCAATATGAATCCATAGCTTCATATGGCCACCCAGAAAGCCTGTGGAATCCTAACCTGCTTTAAGAAAATCTTACTGTCCTCAACTTTGGTCAGAAACACATCCGTAGTCTTTCGTTCCCTTTTGGGTGCCACTTTTTAGGAACAGCATTGATAAGCTAAAATACCCTGCCTCAAGTTCATACCATATAAGGACCCCTTGAAGTCACTGGGTATATTTAGCCTGGAGAAGAAAAGATATAGAGAGGGCAGATCATTGTCTTCAAGTGTCTGAAGGGCCATCACCTGAAAGAAGATTAGCCTTGTCCTGATTGGTTCTGGAAGGCAGAATATGGAGAGGACCAGGGCCAGCCTCCCACAAAAGCAAATTTAGACTTGAAGTTAGGAAAACTTTCATAACCAAAGCTCCTACTCCGAAGGGGAACAGGCCTCCCAGATACCCCTTTGCTACAGATCACCTTGGTGGATATGTTGGGGGGAGGGACTTGGTATCGCGATATTTGTTGCATCCTCCCTCTGGTACAATTTGAACTTTTCTCTGAGGCCTTGCCCAGCTCTGACTTTCAGTTGAAAACAAATTCATCTCAAACTGAGGTGTTTTTCCGACATACTATTCATCACTCTGACTGGTAGAGGGCCTGTAATTTACAATAACTAAGGATTCCTGATTCTTGGGTCACAAGGCATTTTACTGCCCTGCCTTAAGGGAACTCGGTTAAATTTTGATCAGTCTAAGGAAGGTGTACAATAATTAACTTCTCAAGTATTAATGGCAGCATTCATATCTCTTTAGTTGAGATGACTGTTGTTATCAAAGAATTTGAAAAACAGCTGTAGAATAATATGTTTGTGAGAGGGAGGGAGGAAGAGAGAAAAAGGTGGGGGAGAAAGAGAAGGGGGAGGAAGAGAGGGCGGGAAAATGAGTCCATTTGTTTATTCAGAGGGATTGTTCTCCAAAATTGGGTTAATTTAAAACATTCATACCAACAAATTAGGAAAGATAGCTTAGGAATTTTGGCTGGGAAACAGTTTGAGTGTGTGTGTGTGTGTGTGTGTGTGTGTGTGTGTGTGTGTGTGTGTGTGTGTCTGTGTGTGTCTGTGCGCATGCTCTGTACCATTCTTGTTTTGGCTTTCAGAAATTCAACAAGTAGTCATTCTTTATTTTGTGAAAAGCTCTGGTGACAGCAATAGCAAATAAAAACAGTTTCTGCCTTCAAGGGGCTTAAATTCTGTTGGGGGAACATGCACAGATTGGTAAATACTAGTTAATTTAGAGAAGGGGGTTGAGAAGCACTAATGAATTATAAGGCAGGTCAAGAAAGTTCTCTTTTAAGAGGTTTCAACTCAGCAGAGTCTTGAAATGAGACTTAGGGGTCCTAAGGAGTAGAGGGGAGGAAGAAGAGCATTCTGGGTACAGTTGTCTAACCAAGGAAAATGCAGGGAGACAGGAAATGAAAGTCATTCAAGGTAACTTTAAGTATCATTTGCTTTAGTAAGTAGCATAGATGATATGTCCTAAAGAAAAAAAAAATAATGTAAAGTAGAAAAATATTTTAGGATAGTCATTGAATTTATATATTTAAGTAGTTTACCAGATTATATATTAAACTGGAAATTAGGGGAACTGAATATCAATCTCTGCTCTTTTGGTTATTCAGTCAGTGACTCTGGACAAGTCACTTCCCTTCCCATATTCCCTGATCTGTAAAATGAGAGAATTGGAGTATACTCCTCACAAGAAAAACTTGAATGTAAGAATATCTCAAAGAACCAAGATGTGTCTATTGGTGCAACGTAATTTTTTTTTTTTAGTCTTCTAGGCAAAGAAAATAGGGATAATAGGATAAAAATAGTTATTAAATTTGAAGTTGTAGTATCAGTTTATAGTTATTTGTATTTAAAGTCTATCTACATAGATAGGAAAATATTTTTTCATTTTATATATATATGTGTGTGTGTATATATATATACATATATATACATACATATATATATATACATATATATATACATACATACATATATATATATATATATATATATATATATATATATATATATATATATATATATATATATATATATATATATATATATATGTATATAAAATGTCTGGTCCTCCTAGAGTTAAAGGCTCTCCTTACATTGATGTTCTGTGATTCTAAAGTAACCTCTAATTGGGTAGTCACATTGTCTCCATCTTTCTAGTGATGAAGTCATTTTATTAGGAAAACCGAGTCCCAGATAAAAATCTATAGTAAAAAGTTATAGATATCTTACACAGATCTGAAAAAATGCTCAGTGACTTGGAACATCTGAAACAATTGGGACATTCTTGAACTTTCTTACATATTTGTATTACTACTATTATAGATACTACTACTACTACCACCACCACTACTACTACTACCACCACCACTACTGCTACTACTACTACTACTAACTAGCTTTTATATAGTGCCTACTTTTGCCAGACACTGTGTTGAATATGTTACAAATATCTTACTTGATTTTGCAAATAACTCTGAGCTCTAGTTGCTATTATTATTCTGTTTTTTATAGTTGAGGAAACTGAGAAGCAGGTTAAGTGACTTTCCCAAGGTCACACACCTAGTAAATGTCTGAAACTGGTTTTGAACTCTGAACCTTCTGACTCTAGTCCCAGAACTCTATTATGCCACCTAAGCAAGCATTGAATAAATTCATCTGGTCTGATTTGGCTTCCTGATCACCTGCAATTTGCTTCCTGATATTCATCACAAATCAACATTCCTGTGACAGGACTTCTCCCCCCACCCCCCCATCCCTTTCCCCGCCCATGCTCTGGATTTGAATCCAGGCCCTCCTGACTCCAAGCCCTTGCAAAACATTTATTACATCACTTTGCTTGTAAGGCTACTCAGAATCACTGGCCTCCAGATAGAGCTCTAAGGCTTGCAAGGCATTTTAAAAACATTCTTTTCCTTGGAAGGAATCACACAGTTGAGTTACAATAGGGATCAGAATGCTGGTTTAGAAGGCAAATTTCAGGCAATTAATTAGAAAAATCAGCCCCTATAAAGTTCTGTTGAACAAGAATCCAGAAATAAAGATAAATTTTTGCGTGTGTGGTTTCAAATTTGATAGCATATCCCAGTGAGGAGAGCCTTAGGAATTCTTTCCAAAGGGATTTGGGAGAGGGTGATACAGCTTGAAGATAAAGGAGTATTCTCCAGAGAGTTTGATCTGTGGGTCATTTGAAAGGGTGACTTTAGGAGAGAGGCACTGTGGGAATGGGAGCTTGCAAGTGGTAGCCTTGAGAGTAAGGATTATTTCATTCTTTGTATTTACATCCCTATTTACTAGCTCTGTGCCTGGAATATAGTAGGTGATCTATAAATACTTAATGATTGATTAATTGATTGGTAAGCATTCTTCTCACCATATTTTATTGCCTTTTTATTTATTTACTTTTTATATTTTATTGCCAACTAGATTTTTGTAGACATATTAAATATTGCCAAATTTTTACTTATCTCCAGATATTATCTTTATTTGTGCATATATGTGTACCTTTGTATATGTGTATTAGCCAAATTCTTTTAGCCTCATGTAGAATGTAAGCTTCTTGAAGCTAAGAGCCAGTTTTTGTTTTTGTTTTATAATCCCTAGGAGCTTCCCTGTGCTGCTTACACATAGCCAATGCTTTATAAATAAATGTTTGTTGAACTGAATTAAATTGAACTATTTACTAGTTATTAGCTGAAGCATGATGATCCTAATTCATCCACCCCCCCAAAAAAAAATGAAATAAGAAATACTGAAGCCTGTTGGGTAAGGGAATATTGCTTCTGCTTTTATTAAAGAACTAACATGATTTTTGCTTTTTTATACCTCATAAGACACAAGAGAAAATGTCTTTGTTAACACAGATTACTCGTGAATGAAATGACTTCTTGGTAATATGTGGTGACATGCTTTATTGAGTGCTGATGACTAGAGTGTCTTTTTATGATTCTTCCCTTCATTTCTTCAATTTTATTGCTCAAATACATGGCCTCATTTTATATCAGCATGCTTATATCAGCCAAAGATCTCTTCTCTTTAATCGGGATGTACCTGCTTCTGTTCTTAATGGTCCAAAAGGCTTAACACATATACAATGTCCTGAAAACTTTAGAAAGGGGTCATTACCTGGGATTCATGCATTTTTTTTCTTTTTAGTATTTGAATAATTATTTTATGTAATTTGGTTTACTTTGTGATCCTGTGCAAATTATTTTATGCATTAAAAAAAATCAGTTCAGAGAAAGGGTCCCTTGATTCACCAGATTTCCAAGGAGTCCATCATATAAAAATGGGTAAAAACCTCTGGTCTCCATAGAATTTTTTTCAAATGAAATCTCAAGAGTCATAGGGTTGAAAGTGACCTCTAGGACTTCCTCATCCAACCCTGAACTTTGTCAATTTAAAGGCAAGTCTGTCAAGGAACAGGTATTGACTTAGTGCTTGCTATCCTCCATAGAGATAACAAGAAAGTCAAATATAGACCCTGCCCTCAAGAAACTTACATTCAATGGGGTAGCGCAATGTGTAAATATGTAGGCACTTAACAAAATATATGTGAAGTAGATAGAAAGTAATTTGAATGGGGAAGATAGTAAGTGTATGGCCTGAGATCTGGGAGAGTTCTAGATAATGAACCTGATTTGTTTTTTTTTTGTTGTTATTGTTTTGGTTTTTTTTTTGTTGGTCTGTTGTTTCAAGCTCTTTGGGGTTTCTCGGCAAAGCTACTGAAGCTATTTGCCATTTCTTACTCCAGTGTGTAAAATGAGGCAAATGGAGTTGTGTCTTGCCCAGGGTTGTACAACTAGTATCTGAAGCTGCATTCCTGATCTCCCTGATCTGGGAGAGTTCTAGATGAATAGAGCTGATTGGTACTGTCTCTCCAGGACACTAATCCATGCACTCTATGAGAACTGAAGTACTAATTGTAATAATCTGATTAAATAAATTCAGAGGCATCAAGTCTCCATAGTCCTGCTCTTACAACAGTAGAGATTGTTTTCAATTTTCTATAGCTCTTTTGTATTGTTCATTAGCCTACTTCCGATCATCTTATTTAAGCCTCTCTACATTGTACCTAATTGGCTATCACAAGCAGAACATCTGAAATGTCCTGCTCATTATTGTTCAGGCCTTCCGTGGCCCAGTTATTGACCTTCACTCTTTCTATGTTGAGAACAATGAGAAGAGAAAGCACTGACTCAGTCAAGCTTCTGGCTGAAAAGATTCATACTTGATTTATCCCTCAATCTCAGGCTTGATTCTTTTGATTCTTGATTCACTTAAGTGAGCATTCATGTAAGCTGCACCCTGCAGCTAATTAAAAGTGACCGGCTAATTAGATATTTCAAATACCAAAATGTTTGTTGGAAAGTCAACAGTTTGGAATTTGGACTTTTTTTCCTTTAGTAGTGATGTTATCGATTATATTTAGGTTTGAAGATAAGTCACAAGTCTTATTAATTTATAATGTATTAAAATTAGTATGGTAGTACCTAAGTATTATATAGAAGGATGATTTTGTGCAAAAAGGCCCTTCAGAATTTTAATTTGAAATACAAACATTTAATTTAATAAAAATTATGGTTGAGTTTCTTTAAGATATATCACTTCTGTAATGGAGGCTCTGTTTGAGATTGATCACAGATCTTGTTAATTTATAGTGTACTAAAGGTATTATTGTACTAATTAAAATTATATCAAAAGATGCTTCCATGGGAAAATGCCCCTCAGAATTTTACTTTGAAATACCAACATTTAATTTGATAAAAATTATAGTTGAGTTTCTTTAAGATATATCACTTCTGTGAGGGAAGGCTCTGTTTGAGAAATGTTTGGACTTGTAGTAATCCCCACACTCTCAGATACTTTCTAGGTCACTGGCCGAGTGAACTTTTATCTGCCTCAATTTCCTATTCTGCAAAATGGGGATAATAATAGGACCTATTAATTATTAATTTATGTATGTTAATTAACTTATTATGAAAATCAAATGAGAAAATATTTTAAAGTGTTTCTGGCACTCATATCTTTTTTTGATCACTATTTATAAATCACCTATAATTGTGATATATTATCACAATATCTGGAATTGTGGATCCAGATCTGCAACAACATGAAATAGAAGGGGTTGTCATAAAGAGGAAGGCTGGAGGAGAGGTGAGGACCTTTCTATTTTTGCCAATGGAGCAATTTAGTGTTTGGAATTTTTTCTGATGTTGCTAAAGGATGGCAAATGCTGTCAGTGCCTTCCAAATTTTGCACCCTGGAGCACAGCTCCTGTGGCCCTACCCTACTTGGCTTTTCAGTGATCTCATCAGCCAAGCATATGTAGAATAGTACATCTATGGTTTCCTGTTCCTATCACAGATGGGGAAAATAAGAGATGAGCAGTAGCATTTTAATGAAGTAGCTGACGTAGTCCATCATAAGAAAAGGATCTAGACTGAAACGTTATCTACAGCATCTCTTTTCTTGCAGAACATAAGCATGGCGGCAGGAGGAAGAAAACCCGCACGAGAAACTGGCCAGACAGGGGCATGCTATCAGATGATGTGGAGATATTAAAAAGCAACTTGGCAGCAAAACCATTCTCCGCCCATGGTAACAAGACCGAGAGCGTGAGCGGGAGAAAGAGCCACAGGAGGACGAAACGGTTTTTATCGTATCCTCGGTTTGTGGAAGTGATGGTGGTTGCAGATAGCAGAATGGTGGACTATCACGGAGCGAATCTGCAACACTACATTTTAACCTTAATGTCAATAGTGAGTATGGGTAATGAGGTAGTTCACCAAGTCATACAATGTGGTCTTTGGGGAGGAGGCTTGGAGCTGTGTTCAGCAGCCATGTCCGTGGCTTAACCGAGTCAGGAAAGTAACTGGAGGAAACTTGACACTATTCATTGAGCAAGAGTTACAGGCAGTTCTACTCTCCAATCTAAATGGCAGCCAGCCAAATCTGATTGAAGGAGCTCTGCTTTCCCCTTTGCTTCTGCTGGGCTCCGTGCCTTTCAGCCTTCCTTTCTGCCTCCCTCCTGCTGAGCTCTCTTGTCTCCTGCTGACCTCTTTCCCCTCCCCACGAGAAGAGTTTCATCCCTTCTCACTCCAGGGCCAGACATATGATGGGATTCTGAGGAGGGTGGAGGAAAAATAGGAGGAAGATAAAAAAATTTGGAACCTTTGTTATTAGCCCCTCGAGTTTGAAAGGACCTTAAAACTCACTTAATTCAATCTCTTCACTTTACATATATAGAAACTGAGGTCCAGAAATACCAAATTATTTGCCTGAGGTGACATAGGTAGTAAATGGCAGAGCCAGGAGATAAACCCATGTCACCCACATCCAAAACTACTACTTTGTCCATTATGCAATCTGTTTCTTTAAAATCCAGTGTCCTCTTCACTAAAGTGAACTCCTTAGCTCACTTCTCACTGGTGTCCTCCATCCCTCCTGGCTCCTTGCCCTAGAACCCAAATACCTGAGTTCTTCACCCAGCCTATATTGGAGCCCTAACTGAAGTCTTTCTGTGCCCTCATCCTAGAATCCAACCACCTAAGCCCTTCACCCCAGTCTCCCACATGTAGTCCTTACACCTATATGAAGCCCTTCTGTCTGCCTCTACTCCCTATCTTGCTAGAGTCCCACATCATATAAAGTGCTCCTGGTGCTTGGAACCTAGGAAACATCTTGTACCAATTCAGGCAAGTATTTCTGGTATTCCAGATTGGAATTCTGAAAGCATTTTCCCATGAAAGTATCCGTCTCCATGATAATTGCTACAATATTATCCTTAAAACATTATAAATTAATAAGACTTTTGTGAGCTCTCTTCAAATCTAAAAATACTTTATGAATACTAAAGGAAAAGGAGATCCAAATTTCAAACTGTAGCTTTCCAAATTAGCATTCTGGGATGTGTCTCCTTCAGCTGGGAGCTGTCCATGCTTTGATTCTAGGGACATAGGTTAGAATTACAACCCATAGAATCTTCTCTTTGGGGATTACATGGTGTTATAACTGACCACTATAGAAAATCCAGAATTCAAGAGACAGACAGTGAGGATGGGAGATTGGCCGTTGAGTATAGAGGTCAATAGCAGCAACAGCTGGAGTAGTAATAACAATAATTATAATAGCTAACATTCATATGGTACTTTAAGCTTTCTAAAATGCTTTGAATATGTTATCTCAAGCAAGTGATAAAGGTTGAAATTTTGAGGCCTAAGGTTTCTCATTAGCTTTTTGTATAATCTAATCTTTGGAATGGTTACATTTATTTTGATAATTTTTTAGTTTATAACAAAAATGAAGTTTTTAAATGAGGGAAAATTTCTTCATTTAAAACAACAACTCGATCCTTTGATTGCCTGAAGAAATGTAATGTGTAAGTGGAAATCCCTGGGGTTTGGACTTGCTATGTTATTTGTGATTTATTTTGATGGAAACTATTTTTACAGTGAGATGAAGCTAAAAAATGAAAAATCTGATTCTTATCCCAGCAACAGCGATAGCAATCTTCACATTCTTATCAAGTATATTCGCATTGGTGTTTGTCTTGTATCTGTCCAGGAGAACATACACTCTATGAGGGTATTATTTTGTCTTTATATCCCAGTGGCTAGTACATAGAGGGTAAATGATATTGGATAGAATAAGAGATGGATTTATTCATTGGTTGCTAAAAGGTCAGAAGTAACTTTAACAATTTATCTTGGTTACAGGTAGCCTCTATCTATAAAGACCCAAGTATTGGAAATTTAATTAATATTGTTATTGTGAACTTAGTCGTGATTCATAATGAGCAGGTAATAAAGTATTTTTTTCCTATCTGTATTCAAAATGATGTGCTTATGGTGAGTGTTGATATAACCGACTCATGTGGAATTCTCGTGTATTTCTGTGATCAGGAAGGGCCCACCATATCTTTTAATGCACAAACAACATTAAAAAATTTTTGTCAGTGGCAACATTCAAAAAACCATCCTGGTGGAATCCAGCACGACACAGCTGTCCTTGTCACAAGGTATGTCGGTGTCTTTATTTTTTTGTAGTTGTTAGTTTTTCATCCATGTGTAGGGAGTAGGAGGGCAGAGCCTGAGACCATAGCAGATGACTCTAGAGCAGGGGTTCTCAAACTACGGCCCGCCCGCTGAGAACGTTTATGTGGTCCACTGGTTATGGCAAATGGGCTGAGGGGCAGAGACAGTGTGAGCTTTTGTTTTTACTATAGTCAAGCCCTCCAACAGTCTGAGGGACAGTGAACTGGCTCCCTATTTAAAAAGTTTGAGGACCACTGCTCTAGAAGGTCAAAGATGACCTCTGAAACTGGATGCACAAAAAAAGGAAAGCATTTAGAAGCTCTAGTGATATTTTAGCACTACAATAAGGTACTCTGGAAGATTAGGAAATATCCTTCCTTGAAAAGATTAAAAATAAGATAGCCATCTTCTTTCTGACACTCGGGGCAATCCTGGCAAAGAGGATGAATGAACTCCCTTTCAGTCTCAGATTAGTGGAGCCCAAACTTTTTGTTGTTAGTGTTTTTTGCCAACTTTCTTATTGAATTTCTTAACACCTTCCCCACTTAAAAAATGCTTTTTGGTTGCTTCAAAAGACTTATATTTTATAAAACTGGTACTGTAATTGATTTTTCTCCAGTATTAAAGCATCAAGTCTCTTTTGTTTTCAGACAGGATATTTGCAGAGCTCATGACAAATGTGATACCTTAGGTGAGTCTAATGCTTTGATATCTTGAGATTAGAAACATTTTGCCATGCATTTAGGGGACAAGGGAAAGGGTTTCAATAAGCCATGTGTTTTGTGCAGATTTACCACAAACATTTTCTCATTGCTTTCATAGGTCTTGCTGAACTGGGGACGGTCTGTGATCCATATCGAAGTTGTTCAATTAGTGAAGATAATGGATTAAGTACTGCTTTTACGATAGCACATGAACTTGGCCATGTGTATGCTTTCTTTCAATATATTTAAGTTTATTGTAATCACGTCACTGATAATCTACATTAATTGAGCCATCTATAGAGTATATGTTGTTCATTCTATTGGGTATTATGGAGTATGATGAATTGAGGAACTGGTATAAGGAAAGAATATTTGACTTTTTATTTAATGTCCTCAGTTTCCTTCTCTGTAAAATGAGGGATTTGGACAAAATTACCTCTAGGCCTTTTTTTTAGCTCTTGTCAATGATCTAATGACAAATGACTCCAGCTTTCTTAGTGTCATTTTGCCCCTAAATGTAGGAGATGAGAATAGATGATAGCTAAGACTTCTTATCTTTCCATAGGTATGAGTTTATTGATGTTACTTCATCTAGTTCGAATTTATATAAATATTTGATTTGGCCATATCTTTTCCCTTTCATTTAATTGAAAATGCATTATATAGAGAGAAGGGATATGAGAGGCTCCATTTTATCCAATTGGACTTTCCTCCTTCTACCACGGTGAAGTCCTTATCACATGGAGAGCTCCCATGTGGCATGTTAAATGGCTTCTTTCTATACATAGGGAAGACAAGTCCTTTGGCATCTCTTGTAACTGTCCAGATGTCAAGATAAAAATATCTAGGGGGCAGCTAGGTGGTGCAGTGAATAGAGCACTAGCCTTGAATTCAGGAGGACCCAAGTTCAAATCTGGTCTCAGACACTTAACACTTCCTAGCTGTGTGACCCTGGGCAAGTCACTTAACCCCAGCCTCAAAAAATAAAAATAAAAATAAAAATAAAAACATCTGATCCTGATATTGCTATGCTAATAACATAATAAAGCATATCATTAGATCACATCATAACATATTAGTAATTATGCATTTTCCCAAATTGTCATTCACCATTTCATAATTATTCAAATACGGTCACTCTGAAATCAGTTTTTATAAATTATTTCAGTAATAATGGTAAATTACTATTTACTTAATTTGAATTAAATAATTTAAATAGTATTTTTAAAAGTTAGTATTTTTTTAATGTTTTACAAACTTCATTATCATCTTTTCTATCATCAAGAATCCTTATAAAAAGTAAATAATGAAAACAAACTAACACAGATCTTATCAAGTATGCCTTATTCTGTGTTTATATCCCTCTATCTCTCTCTGCCAAGAGAAGGGAAATGTGTTTTATTGTGACTTTGAATTGGCAACTGTATTTAGCTCAAGTCACTATCTTTAATGGAGTTCAAATGATTCCTTTACCATGGAAGCCAGTAAAAACCTCTTTTAGCTAATTTATTAAATTCAAATATTACTGAAAATGAGAGAGGATGTCTTAATGAATTTACCAGACCTGTTTAGGAAAATAAGTGGATGCACCTGAAGCAGTTGATCTGTCAGTATTCATTCATGAAAACGCTTCTCTTTACCAAGCACTGGAAATACAAAAACAAAACAAAACACCCAACCCAAATAACCCCTGCCCTCAAGGAGCTTATATTCCAAGGGGGGAAACAGCAGTAGACATACTTTGAATAATCCTGAACTTTGACTCAGAAGACTGGGTTCTGATCCTTGTTAGATTTCAGGCTCATTGACTTTAGTCAAGGGTTTATTCCTCAGTGTTTCTACCTGTAAAATATGAATAATATTTATCCTGAATATTTTAGAGGAAGATTATATAGATAAAATGAAATGATATAATTTATTTATTACTGAATAATGTATTTGGTATTATATAATGCAAATGAAATATATTGGATATTTTAGAACATAAAATACAAATACATGTAGGATATATTTTATATTATAAAGTAAAGAAAGCCAGTCTTAGAAAGACAGGTTTGAGTCCTGCCTATTACATGTAATAGCAATGATAATAAAGATATCTGTGTATCTCATTAAGTTTTATATCCATTATCTCAACTGAGTAAGGTAGGGAAACATTATTATTATAATTTTATTTTATTCTATTTTATTCTATAGTTTAATATTCTACATACATGTATATAGAATATTGTAAATTCTAATTAATTCTATATTATATTATTCAAATTTTATAATTTTGTAAATTATATATATATATATATGTATATATATATATATATATATATATAAACATATAAATTTTATAAATAAGAAAATAGGACCAGAGACTTGCCTGTGGTCACACAGCCCTAATGAGTATGAATGGCAAGATTTCAACCAGGTTCTTCTATTGACTTGGTGACCCTGGCTATGCCACTTAACCCTCTTAATCCCCACTGGACCATAAGTTACATTTGAGTTATCAGGTGGTATCCCTCACATGTAGAAAATCATACCTTTCCCTTTGGGAAAAATATTAAGTATTTATAACTGTGAACTTTTAGGAAGAAAGAATGGTTCAAAATCCAAATTGTCATTATTGCTGTTTTTGATTTGTCCTGATTTATGGTAAAAAAAAAAAAAAAAAAAAATCTCTGGCCAGAGAATAAGGAGGTCTAGATTCTGGCTCCCCCTTTGCTACTAATTTGATTTGTGATTTGTGCAAGGTCATTTTCTTTCTTGGGATCTGCATTTGGGGTCCTCCAAAATAAGTGGGTTGGACTGGATGAAGTTTCCTTCAAGCCCTGAGATTTCACAATGTTGAAATATTCAGCTTTATTTAGCTGGCTCCCAAGAAAAACAATATATATATATAAATATATATATATATATATATATATATATATATATATTTTTTTTTTTACAAAAATGGTACTTTTGATTGATCAATCATTTTTACTAGGTAACTAGTTAAATGTTGTTTAGTGTTCCTCCCATGCACAATATTCACTGAGTGCTCCACAAGGTGATTTAAAAACAGGTCTTGAGATTATATGTATTATTTATATTGTGAAAATGAGAACTGATACTATAACACTGGCATCTGATGGAAGATACAGGCTCTGTCTACATGACAGCAACATAATTTGTTGATTCGGTCTTCTTGGGGCAGTGAGATGAATCTGAAAACTGACTCCATGACATTTTATCAAAAACAAAATCCAGCCAATTGGATTTTAATTCTTGTCCTATTTTGTGTCAATACTTGCCCAAGAGCAGGAATTTGTCAAGATCATGTGCAAAACTGAATCTTAACCACGAAGAATAATATCTCATAATTCAGTGATCTTTGGGTTAGAATATAATGTGCGAGCAATGGCTGGCAGCATAAGATCAGGATTGAGGTCCAAAGAATAGTGCCAGAAAATTTAGCTTGACTTCATAGGATTTTTTTTATTTTTTTTCCCTGAGGCTGGGGTTAAGTGACTTGCCCAGGGTCACACAGCTAGGAAGTATTAAATGTCTGAGACCAGATTTGAATTCCAGTCCTCCTGAATTCAGGGCTGGTGCTCTATCCACTGCGCCACCTAGCTGCCCCGTCTTCATAAGATCATAGAATGAAAGCTCCAATCAACTTAGAGAGAACTACCCCCTCATTTTGAGGAAGACACTGAAAAAGTAAGATTTTTCCCATAATCACACAAATAATTGAGGAACAATGCAAACGCAGGCTGTTCTAACCTATACCATATTGCCCCATTCTTCTCAGCCATTAAATAATAATGTAAGGTTCCCCTATGAATTTGATACATACCTAAGTCAGCAGACTCACAACTAAAGAAATAGGAAAGAATTATAGTTACTTCAAAGCTTTTTAGTGTTTGTTGCTAGCCCTCTTCCAAATTTTCTTTTATTGTTTTGCTAAATCAAATTTTAGCTCTCTCTCTCTTTTTTTTTTAAAGAATACCTCCTGAGTTTAACCAAAACAAATCAGTTTTTCCATCTCATCCAGAAATCACTAGAGTGTTTTTAGACACACACATACACACACACACACACACACAAGAACCCACAAAACAACACTTTGGGGCAATGAATTCCAGTGATGGGCTCCTCTCCCAAGTTTCACTTGTTTGTAAGAGGCAAGTTCAAACACTTCAATCTGACTCATTTGGTTCTAGTTAATTAGCAGATGGGAGCAAATGGCCCCAAAGGACCTTTGGGGTACCTTCCATGCACTCCCAGGTTCTGTGATTAGGGTGGGACTTGAACCCAACATGTCCACTATCTCCCGTGGTAGCTGCTTTGCAGCTCTTTCCCCTCCTCCTTCCCATCCTATTTTCAGTAATGTCACCACCACTGTGTGAGTCGCTGAGGCTTCACAGAATTCCTCTGATTTCATCTCTCATGTCCTTACATCACCAAAGACTGTCAATTCTTCCTTTGCACTGTTACTTCCATATCTTAGATCATAGATATAGTGCTGGCAGAGACCCTAGCAGTCACGGATTCCAACTTCCTTCATCTTACAGATAAAGAGGAAGAAACTTGAGGTTCAGAAAAAGGTTATGTGACTTACTCAGCTAGAACGTGACTGAAGAAGAGGTTAGACCCAGGTCCCAACCTCATGCCCTAGAGTCTCCACTCCACCATTTCTGCTGCCCCAAGAAATCCCATGCCCTCCCAAGCTTTTTCTTTCCACTCCATCCTATCCATTAAATCTAGAGCAATCCTCCATAGCTCTGATCAGGTCAGCTTCTTGCGTTAAATGAAAAATTACCTTCAGGGCAAGACCATATTTCTTTTCTTTTCTTTTCTTTTTTGGGAGGGGAGTTTTTATTTTATTCTTTTTTTTTTTATTTTTACAAAAATTTTATGTATTTCCAGCATTGACAATTGCAAAACCTTTTGTTTCAACTTCCCCCCCCCCACCCCTTCCCCCAGATGGCAGGTAGACCAATACATGTTAAGTATGTGAAAGTATAAGTTAAATACAATGTATGTATACATGTCCAGACAGTTATTTTGCTGTACAAAAAGAATCAGACTTTGAAATAGTGTACAATTAACCTGTGAAGGAAAGGACCATATTTCTTAGTATAGCATTAGAAATGCACAACAACCCTCTGGTCCTCCAAGTAGTCTCTTCATGAACTCCACACACCAGGTAAAGTAGGTTCTGTCCTGGGTTTTTCTGCCTCTGTGCCTTCATCTAGGGTTTTTCTGCCATCTGGGATGTTCTTCTCTTTGTTCTTGCCTATTGAAATTCTTCACTTTCAAACAGCCCCAAGTAATGCCATCTCCTCCATGAAGTCTTTCCTGACTTACACCAACAAGAAGTTCTGTTTCCCTCTATTATTTCTATTTTCTCTCCTATTGCAGTTAGTTGAACTTTTCTCCCCTCTCTATCCCGAAATTCATTGTTCCAGTCAAAAGCAGCTAATGGACATTTGTATACAGTTGGTCCTCAGTATGTTTGCTAGCTCAGTAAAAGTACATAACTTTCCCATCCATCAGTTGACTCAAGAAATTGGTCTATAATCTTGTAAGCCTTTCTTTAAGTTGAGAAACAGCAAATCATTTCATTTCCCTCTTAATTAATTAAGTCTCTTAATCTTTTTTGCCTCTCAGAACTATAAGATTCTTTAGGGCAGGGACTGATTATCATTTTACCTTCTAAGTCCCAGCACCTAATATAATGCCAGATTCTTGACATCTACTTATTAGGTGGTTCTGTTGCCTTGAGCTTAGTAGGAGCTTTATAAAAGCTTATTGTATTGACTTTGTAGGTGTTTAACATAGGCTTATTGGATTGGATTGGTCCTAAACACTTAATAGAGACTTGTTACATTGGCTTGGATATCACCGTGTCTTGGACATAATGATCATTTAAAAAGTCTAGTTTGTTTGGCTTGGATCTCTGACATCTAGTACAGTGCCTGAGATATAGTAGGGGGCTTCATAAAATCTTGGTGGTTTGGCTTGTTTTCCTCAAGATAGAGTAGACACTTAATAAATGTACGTTGGATTGGATTGGACTCTACTGGGATAGATAAGGGTGGAGGTTTGCTTACCACGAGGGTCATATATCTCTGTGCTTAGAGGTCTTTTGTCACCCTGCTGAATAAGAGGGAGATGACAAAACCTCCGATGGTGTCGTTTGATGTGAAAGCTATTTCAGTCTTGGATTCAGTCCACTGAGAGACAGAATAATGATCACAACAAACACTTGACTGACCTTATGATACCAAATCCAAGACTCTCGAAGCTGATCCTTCCTGCCCCCAAACTCATCAGAAACTCTGGGAACCCAACTGTTGAAAGGTTCAGGGCCATTAGCAGTCAGACCATTTGTGCTTCACCAGAGTTTGGCCTAACATGATATTATGGTGGGTATTATATGATTATGGAATAGAAAGTGAGGTACCAAAAACATCCCATTCTCTTTGGCTATCCCATTCTAATGATGTGTGATGGAGAATCAGCATAGCATGGGGAATGGAGGTCACATGTAGGCAAGCTATTAATTCTTAACACCATACACAGCTTTTAACGAGTTACTAATTTGCATTAGGGATGGAGGGGTCCCTCTCAATTCAAAGTGTAACCCCTCCTTTCCTATTTTTTTTTTTGTTAAGTCAAATTCTCATAAGTAATGTTTATTGAATTATTTTTTTTCAGGTGAACAACTACTTTATTTAGGCATTTATATTGATGTAAACTGGGGTAATCAGCAGGTCATTAATTTTATCATTATTTTGTTCTGTAGATTTAACATGCCTCATGATGATAACAATAAGTGTAAAGAAGAAGGAGTTAAAAGTCCACAGCATGTCATGGCGCCAACATTGAATGTCTACACCAACCCCTGGATGTGGTCCAAGTGTAGTCGGAAGTACATTACAGAGTTCTTGGAGTAAGAGACCCTGAAATTTTCTGCAACCCGTAGCATAGGTCACACATAGAATGGCCTGATGGTGAAAGATCAGAAATGGAGCCAAGCCCAGATTTTGAATTATTATTTTCTTTCATTTATATTCCTTGGAGAAAGAAAAAAAAATTTCTCTGGCGACCAGACCAAGAGATCTGTCCAGAACCTGAAAGACACCAGACTGAGTCCTAAAGGAGATTGAAGGATAAGATAAAAGGCATTGACTGAACCCTGATTCTCCTTTCTGTTCTCAATTGGTGATGTCTTGGTGGAGTCTGGTTTGGGACTGAAGGGGAATTTTTTTTTTTTTTTACTTCACCAAAAGGAGCAATTGTTTGGATTGGCCTAGGCTCCTGATTTAAATCAGTAGGAAAAGTTGTAGGGAGTGTGTCTCAACGCAGATGGTGTGGGCTAGGGAAAATGGTTTCAGAGCCACTTTTTTTCTTTTCAAGCTTCCTGCAAGGCTGCCCTGAGATCCAATTACATTTCACAATCTCCCTATACACCAGATTTATGACTCTTATCTCCCTGAGGCACAGGGGTTAAATGATTTTACTAAGGTCACACAGTATATATCTCCTGGCATAGGACACAGAAACCCGAGTCATCCAAATACACTAGCATGAATTTTTTGGGAACAGATATTTAAATGCTTTTAATAAAAACAAAACGGTTTTCAGTTTTTGGTTTATTTTTTACAGTAAGTATTGAATGGGCATCTGGAAAATTTTCATATGAGTATAGCTTCAAATTCTATACAAAAAATGATATATATATAAAATATATGAGGAAAGATGTATCTTATTATGTACATATGTAAGACATATGACAAGATGTTTTATAAATATATATTAATGAAACATATACACATAAGTATATGTATATATATATATATATATTCATTATATGTGTGTTTATATCCTTATACATATTTAGATAGTTATGCCAACTCAATTAATTAATTTTAATAATTCTCCATCCTTATTTATCATTTCATTCACCTCATTCAATAATTCAACCTACTATCTGCCATCCCCCAGTGTTGGGGATGCAAAAAAAAGAAAAGTAATAGTTTCTGATTTCAGAAACTCTCTATTTTGTTGGAGAAAACATCATATGCATTACTTTATGCATATAAATTAATATAAGGTAATTTTGGTGGAAAGGTACACTGACACTGAGATCAGTATAAGTGTGTGAGCGTGTGTGTGTGCGTGTGTGTATGTGTGTGCGTGCACGCGTGTCCATGATTGTGTGTATGTGTGCATGTGAGTAAGTGTCTGTGGAGGGATGATATTTTAGCTGAAATTTGAAGGAAGGAATCAAGGGATTTGGGGAAGCAGAAGTGAAGGAGGGTATTCCAGGTGGTGGCAGAGAAACAGAAGTAGGAGACAGATCATTGTGTCTGGCAAACATCAGATCTCCTGGTTTGGCCTGGAAGCCAAAATAAATAACTGGTGTGCACACCCCTGCGCAGTTCCATGGCATCATTCAGCCGACACTTGTGGCTATTTGCAGATCAGCTTCACTCTGGAATTCTGATGCGTGTGTTTCTGTGTTTCTCGTAGCACTGGTTATGGAGAGTGTTTGCTTAATGAACCCGAGTCCAGGACTTACCCTCTGCCTCCACAACTCCCAGGCCTCATTTACAACGTGAACAAGCAATGTGAATTAATTTTTGGACCAGGTTCCCAGGTGTGCCCGTATATGGTAAGTATTAGCTTGGCAACACCACCAAACAGAAATCCCCTTATTTATTTGTCCGTTAACATCAGAGTCAGTCAATAAACCTTTTGGAGCCTTGTTAACATCAATAATGTTAACATTGCATCTCAATGTCATGTGACCTGTTCAAGGAAAAATGGTTACCAGGTTATTCACCACAGTTAATTGTGTGCCAGCTTTGTGGCCAACACTGCTGGATGTTCACTTCTTTGTGGAAGATCATGAAAGACTTTAAACCTGCCCTTTACCCTCATGGACCTTCAAATCTAGAAAAGAACATAATATGTAGACCAACGAAACAAACGGACAAAGCTAGAGCTCATGATTACGGACAGATTTATGTGTTACGGATTCTGGTGTTGCAGAAGTTCAAACAGATAAGATATGACCACAAAATCAGATTTATAGGTAAAAGGAAACATAAAGACCAATAACCTTTTTTATAGACAAGAAAACAGGTTAGGAAATGTCAAGGGACTTGTCCATAGTCACACAGTTGGGACATGTTTGAAAGAGGATTTACTGTTAGCACTACTGTCTATCTACCCAGGTTACTTATACCTTCGGAATCTAATACTTAATGTGCAACAAGAAAATGGGATTTGCACACATATATTATATCGAGGTTATACTGTAACACATGTAAAATGTATGGGATTGCCTGTCATCTAGGGGAAGGAGTAGAGAAAGGGAGGGGAAAATTTGGAAAAATGAATACAAGGGATAATGTTATAAAAAAATTACTCATGCATATATACTGTCAAAAAATTTATAAATAAAATTTTAAAAAAAAATTTTAAATTTAAAAAAAAAGGATTTACGCTCAGGTTTTCTTAACTACAAACCCTTCATCCTGTTATGGGTTACATGCATTGGAGTTTAAAAGTACAAGGATTGTTAAAAAAATTTTTCTAGCTCTAAAAGAATGTATTCATAATATAGAAAATCCTTATTATATGATTAAATCTGCAAAATGGTGATATCTGAACTAATCAATAATGAAGCCTTTATTTGTTTTTTTTTAATTATCTGGTAGCTCTGTTTCCACTCTCTGTTCCCTCTCCTCCCCCTTTAACAGGGCTAGCATAAAGTGTCTGTGTTATATACAAGGAAGGAGAATCCAATTCCAAATGAAGAAACTAGATTCTGTTCAGTAATGAGAATGCTTTATCCATGTGCTTCTGCTTTGCTTTAGAACAATAACTGCCTCCATTTTTCTAGGAGATGTTCTTTCTGATTTCCTCATGGCATTGTGGGAATTGGGGACAGTGGAGATACCCAAAATTATTCTCTTCTAGCTATTGAAAATGCATAGCAAGTCAAAGTCAGTATCTCCGAGCTGCAAAAATAGACAAAAAAGAAAAGTCTGCTTATAATACACTCAATAAATAATCACCCATTCATGGCCGGAAGACTTCCAGTCTTCACCTACCCATAAAGAGCCTGTCATCTCCTTGGAGCATTTGGGGACAGCTCTCATAAGAGAGTTTTGCCTGCCTCAGTGTACCTACCACTTTGCAATATCTACCCATTGTTTCTCTTTCCATTTCCTGGGGCCAAAGAGAAAACTCTATTTTCTTTGCTCAACAGTCCTTCGGACACTGTAAAGTAGCAATATGGTGCTTTGCCCTATAGTTTGTTTTCTTTAAGTGAATTCTTCCCAGTTCCATTAACTAGTTCTTAAATAGACATTTACCTATGGTCTATCATCATGCTGGATACTTTCCATCCTTACCATCTTTCCTAAAATCTGGCATCTGGAGTGAACCCAGACCTCATGTGAATAGGGTAGAGTACAGTGAAACTGTCACCTCCCTATGCCTGGAAGCCCTACAGGGGACAGTTAGCACAAACTTTGAGCTAGAGGCCTGTTTGATCAAAAGTAGACCATGAGACCTTTTGGGAGCCTGGTTTTTTTAATCCAATTAGTCAGGACCATTTTTTGGGGGAAGGAGGCTTTTTTTTTGAGGGGGGGGGCACTCCATGACGCAGTGAGGATGTTAAGTTCTGAAAACTTCTTGTAGGATGTTAGTGTGTGAAGGGGGAAATTGTATAAATTAAGTCTATAAAGGTCAATTGGAGCCAGACCCTGAAGGGCTATAAATGTCGAACTGAGAGCTCTGTCTTTTCCCTTTGAGAAAATAGGGAGCTAAAAATGGCTACAACTGATCACCAGTAACTGAATTTAGTGATATCAATTTTTACCATATTTTTTACCATATTTAATAATAATTGAGGGGAAGAGAAGGGGGCCAGAGTTGGGGAGGGTGGCCACCTATGAGGCAGTTGTTTTGTCAGTAAGCTTTTAGTCTATTTTTCAAATCTTTCTTCTCTTACTTTAAGCAGATGCAATGCAGAAGACTTTGGTGCATTAATATCGATGGTGCTCACAAAGGGTGCAGGACTCAGCACACGCCCTGGGCTGACGGGACCGAGTGTGAACCTGGAAAGGTAGGAGAACCCCTGGAGCCGTGATGTTCTGTTACCAGTTGAAGGGCTGGTATTTAAAATAAGAAGAAATGGAGGGGGGAACATCTCTGGGTGAAAAATGAATATTTGGGGTGATTGTTGAAATCTGACTTTATAATAGACGCCCTTCACACAGCTCCCAAACAATGAGTAAACTTTTTTTTTTTTTTTTTTTTTAAGAAAAAGATGTTTTAGCAGAGAAGTTTTTATTCATCATAATCCCCATTTTTCTACTAGCGATCAGGTTTGGAAAAGAATTTCTTTTGGGTAGATATTGGTTCTCAAAGTGTGGTCCAGAAACCTTATGGGGGTCCAGAAGGTAAAACTCAATTTCACAATAATACTAATTCATTTTGGCTTATAATGTGGTAAATACCAATCAACATCACTAAATTCAAGCTAATAAATAAGCATTTATCATGTGCTTGCTGTGTGGAAGGCATCATGTTAGCTGGTAGGGATGCAAATACAAAAATGAAGCTATCTCTACACTGACAGGATGTACTTTCTATGGGAAATGGGTAGGGTGGAGAATAGATGGATATTTTGGGTGCATTATACCCAAATAATTTATAGAAAATAAATACAAAATAGTTGGGGAATGGAAGACCAAGGGAAGGTAGGAATTACTCATATACTGATAAGTATCTGAGGAGACAGGGTGATATGAACATATATGAAATGTGATATAATTATCATGACATGTTTTGTATTCATCCTTGGATCCCTGTTCCCCTTGCCCCACCCCATTATAAATTCCCTTTCTTTCACCTCACTTGCCCCTTCTCTTTGCCATCTTGGATCCAGTATTAGATACAGCTGTTAGATGTGAAGTGAGGACCTGGGATTCAAATCCTGATCCTGCCATTACTTATTATCCATGTGACTTTGGACCCAAAGTCTTTCCTTTCTTCCTCTGGCAAATGAGGGGGTTGGACTATGTGACCTTTCACATCCCTGCCAGGTCTAAATCTGTGCTCTTGTCTAGTTACCAGCTTTCCTTTCTTAATGGGAACCAGTAAGCACGGTCTGGCAGGGCTGACTTCAAGGAATTCTGGCCCTAAATATATCTTCCACTAACCAGGCAAAGGGAGCTCACTTCAGCTATTGCGTCTTCCTAGGACTCAGTTTTCTTTGCTATCACATGAAAAATAATGATGTTTCCTACTTCGTTTACTCCCAGAGTTATGAGAATAAATGATGTGAGGTGATTTGAAAAGCATATGGTGGGACGTAGATGAAGTGGGAAATAATACTGTTATTTGAACCTCCTGTACCATATATAGTGTTCTCTTCATTGAAAGTTCTGGCTTTATTCCTCCATTCAACCAGAATTTATTAAGTGAGCCTACTATGTACCAAGCACTGGGCTAGTTGCTAAGGATAGGAATAAAAAATAATTCCTCTTTTCAATGGGATTGCATCTTATTGGGCTGATGCATAAGGTATATGAAAGAGCTGGAGATTTTCCCAGCATGGGGAATTCCTTCCACCAATAGAGATTGCAATTTCTCTGTGACTTGGATAAATTCTGGGTGGTCTCTGAATCAAAAGGAGTTTAAGTGACTTTTCTATAGTCCCATGGCTAGGTAAATGTCAAAGGCATATGCCATCATCATATCTAATGTTCTTTACCATGTTACAGTAAGTGTCTAGTATATACATATTATATATATTTACATATATATACACAAATGCATGTGTATATAAATATATACCATTGTGTATACATATAAACACATATATAACACCCATGTATATGCATATATACATGCACATATGTATGTGCTTATGTATATGTTTATTTCTATAAGATAAATAATTTTTAAATAATTTGAGAAGTGAGAGGATAATACCAACTTAGAGTGGGGGTATCCGGAGAGATATCTCATGAGACCTAGGAAGTGGCTCTCAAGTTAAGCCTTGAAGAAAGCCAAAGAATTAAGAGAAGCATCCATGAGACATACCACATATCTTGTGCAAAAGTTGTTGCTTTTCAGTCTTTTTTGGTCATGATTCTTTGTAACCCCATTTGAGGTTTCCAGCAAAGACACTGGAGGAGTTTGTTATTTCCTTCTCTAGCTCATTTTACAGATGGGGAAACTGAGGCAAACAGGATTAAATGACTTGCCCAGGATCATACAGCTAGTAAATGTGTGAGGCTAGATCTGAACTCAGGAAGATGAGACTTCCTGCCTCCAAACCCAATGCTCTGTGCACTGTGCTCCCTAGCTGTCCCCATATATATGTATACACACATTTATACACATAATACATACCCAAATATAAATATACACACATTATATATATGGTTTGTGTGTACATATATGTGTGTAAGTATGTATATATGTATACACACACCTATATATGTGTGTATGTATATATATATTTGCATATATACACATATACACATATACAAACACAAGGTAAGTGTGTCATTGATAGGAGGAAATCTTAAGAGGTCTCATGTAGGAGGTCTCATTCCACTGTCAGAAATGAATGCTTCTACTTAACCAATTAATCATCGGCATTTAGAAGGAATTGCCTCTGTGTTTTAGGTGCTATTATGTGTTAGGGATACAAAGACAGAAAAATCCTCATCTCTCTTCTCAAAGAGCTTATATTGTTTTGTTTTTCTGAATTGAAGTGACCTTTACCAAGTTTTTCGTGTGTACTTGCTCCTATGTTTTCCCATTCCTAATACAGATTATTAGTAGAAGAGTATGTCATGTAAATAATGGCCCTAAAATGAAGTGCTTAACTCTAACAGCATCTTCTTGTGCATTAAGGAAGATGAAGGTGAATTATAAAAAGAAAGGCGTTCTACTTATAATTTCCCCTTTCAGAGCACAAAATGAAACCGAAGTGTCTCAAGAACTGCGGCGGCCACCTTAACAGGCTCTGGTCTCGCACTGACACAGCACTCGCCGCTGTGGGTTTTTGAAGTTAGTGGATGAGGGAGCCACCAAGGAAGCCACGCTGCTATCTTTTACGAGGCTATTTTGGGGAGGGAAGCATTTGTGACAGAGCTCCAAGGCTCTGTGATTTATCCCCAACTTCATTTCCTTGGGAATTGTGGCTTCCCTCAAAGTCAAGAAATAATACGTGGACTGGGAGAGAATCCATAGAACAAGAAAGCTGGGCCAAGACACAGTGCAGACGCCCCTGAGATAAGAACATCAATTCAATCAGAGGCCCCCAAAGAGCAGCGACAGCTGGAGACCCTTTCTTTCAAGCTGTCAACTTGGAAAGGGGGAGATTAAGCTATTCCAAAGCAAGGGGCCGAAGCTGCTTGGGGAGGAGGGAAATCAGGGTACATTTTTGATGTTATGCATGGAGGAAGCCATCCAGCTCTTAAATGTCTTGTTAGAGAAAAGTCTATGGATGTGTTTATTCCTCTGACTTGTATTTATGTAATTTACAGATGCCATAGATGCATGGTGGGTATGTTGGCAAACCAATTTCATGTGTATATTTTTGTTTTTATTTTTATCATATTGGCAGTAAAAAACACAAGGCATTTTTCTTTGTGCCAGTGAATTCTGATTGCCTTGGGGTTAATTTTGTTTCTCCTCTTTCTGCCATGCACCCTCAGCAGTAATCTATCCCAGTCTGCTGACATGATGTTATTTTAATGAATGACTCACAGAATGTCTCTCTTTATTTTCTCCATTCTCTTGTTAAGTCCATTAACATTTTTTATTTTCACCCTCTTGGTTGTTGGAGGCCTGTACCTCCTTTGTTTTAATTCTGCTCATGGGAGAGATTGACCTCTTAGTCCCCCTTGTCTAACTTTTTAAAAAGTGAACTATTTATGGGGAATCTCATTTAAATAGCTTTAGACAGTTTTAGGAAGGGCAAACCGCTTTTTTTGTCTCTACCTTCCCCAAATAGCCTTAATACTTCAGAATGATGTAATGGCTAACCCAGTAGGCAATTATCGTTTGTCTAATATGCCTAGTAAAAGTTGGTTTCGCTGGCATGTTTTGGCAGAACATCCTCTGTTTCCTGTGTAAACCCAGCCTTTGTAACCTCAGGCATTTACCTAACTCTTCTGAGTTTCTTCAGGCCTACACTCAATGGTCCTACAAACTTAAGGGGGAAAAAATTTAAGTTAGAAAAGAAGATGCTCACATGAAGATGCAGGAGCTTGAGGAAAACCCATGGTCTCGGCATTTTATTACCTGAGTGAATTTTAAGGAACAGTAGTTCACGCGTAGCTTTAAATATTCAGAAGTAGCGTGTGGATGTCCACCGTTGGACTTAGACCTTACATAACCAGCCCCTTCAGTTTTCCTTCAGGCTCTAGCTTTTTCTCACTGATGGAATAATGGTTATTTTTATCTCTGTGATTTCCCTTATTAATATATTTAGCACAGCGGATAGAACTTGGGTCTTGTGATCTGGAAGGCTTGAGTTTGAATTTTATCACAGACACCGTGTGGTTCTCGGCAACTTACTTAACTGCTCCTGCCTCACTATCTTTATCTGTAAAATGGGCCTAAAAATATCTCACAGAGTACTTATGAGGATCAATTAAGTCAACATATATAAAGCCCTTTGCAAACCTTAAAGAAGTATTTAAGTGCTTAATTTTGATTTATAATTTATCATTTATCATTATTTTAGAATTATATTTATATTTATTTTATTTTTATAGTTATAATATTGTATAATTATATTTATACTTATTTTACAATTATTTATTCATATATAAAATATCTTCATAATTATTATGATTATTACTAAAGAAATGTTCAGATGAAGGCAGTAATATAAAGCATGGATATATACCACCTACAATTATAAATGGATTCTGACAAAACACAATTTTGAGAGAAATGTTGTTACAAATGATATTTAGTTTTATGTCATACACATTCTATTAGATGACATTAGCACGATATCAAATGTTATAATGACATTGATTTGGTTATGATTCACTGACAATAGCATTTTTAAGCTCTTTTGCTCAGCCCCACTTTGGTTACATAGGGTGGAGTTCATGATATGGCCTTTAACTCTGGACCCAGAATTCTGTGATATTAATTAAAATGTTAGGTTATGCAGAATAATAACAATAACAACATTTAGATAACATCTTCTGGTTTACAGCACACTTTACCTATACTTTCCCATCTGACCCTTATCCTTTTCATAACCTTCTGTTGTAGATGCTATTATGGCTATTATTTTGTTTTTTTTGTTTTATTTCCTATTATTTTCCTAATTTTATCACTGAGGAAACTAAGGCTGAGATTAAATGACTTGTCAGGGTTATACAACTGTTAAGGGCTGGAGTTAGGACCTGAACTCAGTTCTTCTTATTTAAGATCTAATTTTTTTTAATCTATTTTGTCATCATGTTAGTTAAAAGTACTTGACAGCTTCATGCAGTAACCTTAAGCTGGTGTCCAAATATTTTGATGCAGACAGAATGTAATTAATTGTCATTTTTGTAAGAGAGAGTACTCTGGAGATGCGAAAACATTTAATTACACCATTTCAATACTTATTTAAAAATAAAAAGAACTGACAAGTATTTCACCTGCCTCCTATTTTTCTACCTTCTCCTTTTATTCTCTTGCTGTGCTCTTACTTAGCCTAACTCTCCACGTTCTTCTAAGCCCCTGACCTTCCATCACTCCTGCTGCCTCCACTGCAGCATGGAGCCTCTAATGGGAAAACGAGATGAGGAGTTTTCCTGGAGTCGCCCACCCGCCCGCCCGTCACCAGCTCCACTTCATCGATCTGAGCCCCAGCGGGGGAGACCCTCCTGCTGCTGGGGCCGCCACTCTCCTTTTGTAAACTTCCTCCTGTGACCTCCACAGTCTGTCAGGGCCTTCACTCCTTAACAATGGGAGAGAGTTGAAATCAGCTCCTTTACCCCCCTTCTCCTGCTGCGGAGTTTTAAAAACATCAGGACTCTCCTTCCTGTTCTAGCCCTTCAAAGTAAAAATGCCCTCCCCACCCCCAACCTCAAGCCACTCACAAAGAAGTAGTAAAATATGGGCTTTTCCCAAAGTAGAATGTTCACTTTAAAGATGTCTCATCCGGGATGACTCTGTGGAATATGTTTGTGGGAATTAGAGAGCTGGTTTTTAAAGGGGAGGAAGGGCAGTCTGGGTGGATTATGGCACTGAGAAAGATTTGTTCTTTTATTATCTGAAGGTGAGAATAAAATGCAAACGTGGTATTCCTCTTCCTCATGTTGACCCTAGACACTAGCCAATGGAAAGAGTATCCATAAACCCGGTCAATAAATAGGTAACTTATTTCAGCTTTGTTGATTGTATTGCTTCTGTGACTCAATGGACTCATCCATTCAGTCGAACCATTGGTTGTAAGATTGTCTACTGAGGGAGAACCATCAAAGAGCTATCTACTTCTGTCAAGCTAGTAAAACATTTGTATGCGTCATCTAATCTAATCCAATCGCTATGTCTAAATGACATCTCGTAGAGCTACATTTTGGATTCCGCCAGTAGAATGCGCCATCCTTTGTGGGCAAGGACCTTTCAGTTTTTATCTCTCTTAATATCCAACTTTTTTTCTTTGGACTGGGCTCACATTCCACCGAAATGGATGATTCCTGTTGAGGGAATTCCAGGATGCAATTCTGCATATGCTCTGTTACTTATGGGGAGAAAGTCGGCCAGGGCAATGAGAGCTTACATCATCTGCCCAGGGTTACATGGCGAGCTTGCGTCAGAGTTGGAACTTGAACCTAAATCTGCCCTTCCCTGAAGATGATTTTCTTATGGCCTTTCTGCTTGGATCAGAGTAGATGCTTAATACATTCCATTAAATCTGAGTTTACCATTGATTTACTCTTTGTGTATATTTGTATGTGTTTCTGTATTTAATATCTAGTATGTCCATGTTTTTGTGTGTTTTCTTCCTCATCATAATGTGAACTTCTTGAAAACAGAAATCATGCTTTTGCCTTTTTCTGTATCTTCAATATTTAGCCCAGTGCTTAGTATACAGTAAACACTTAATAAATGCTTATTAGCTGATGCTTAGAAGCTGTAATATAACATGTAAACCGATTGTGGTGCTCACAGTCTAAGCTCAGTAAGCACATGATTAAAAACCCAGCCATTTATCTTTCAGATGTACATAAGACAAATCAGAAAAACACTATTCCATCACTACAAGTTGGAAGATGAAATTAAAAAAAAAAAGAAAGAAAAGAAAGACACATTTGCTCAAAATTTCCATCATTGTTGAACTCATTGAGCTCTTTTTTTTTTTTTTTTTTTGGTCAACCACAGCACTGCAAGTACGGATTTTGTGTTCCCAAAGAACTGGAGGGGCCTCGGACAGATGGATCCTGGGGGAATTGGAGTCACTTTGGTACCTGCTCGCGGACCTGTGGAGGGGGAATCAAGACAGCCACTCGAGAGTGCAACAGACCTGAGTAAATACTGCCACCTTTTCTTATGTCAAAAGTGGAGGGTCAGAGAATCTGGCGCTGATTGAGGCAGCTGAGTAGCAGTTGATAACTTAGTGTTGTCTTGCAAAGTGCTTTAGATAAATGTTCTCTTGGGATGTTCCTATCTGCCTTATGAGGGAAGAATTTTGAATATAATTATTATCCTCATTTCCAGGTTAAAAAAACTGAGGCTAAGAGAAATTGCCCAAGATAATAGCTATTGAGTGATAGAAGTAGAATTCAAACCCAGACCTTCCTAATTTCCACTAAATGAAGATGTCATTAAATCATAGATGCCCAGAGTTGGGATAGAAATCTAGAGGAAATAGGTTCAATTCTTTCCTCTGATGTTTACCTTCTATATGGCTTTGGGAGGTCTTTCTAAGCCACCGTCTTCATTTTATTTTTGCCAAAATGAGACTCAGAGAGGGTAAGTTCCTTGAACAAGGTCATACAGTTAGTGAGCGTCAGAACTAGAATAATTGATGTCCAGTCCATGTTCAAATGACACAGGAAACCAACAATTCAGTTCTAACATGGTCAAGTGAAGTCACTGGATGCTTTTCAAGCTCCTCTCTGTCAAATACTGTGCCAGGAAGTCTGGGCATTACATTTTTTTTTAAAGGATCCTAGTCTTTGATCTTGAGAAATTTTGCATTTGCTCAGGACTCAGGATGTGCCTATGTGAGCAATAATAATTGATGTTTGCAAAATATTTTATGTATTTTATCCCTTTTAAGTCTCATGATCACCCTATAAGGTAAGTATTACAGGTATTTTTATTTACATTTTCCAAAAGAGGAAACCGAGGCTGAGAAGGGAAGATGCTTGCCTGGGAAATATGAACCAGAAGTAGAATTCAAATCTAGAACTTCCCGACTGCAGGCCACTTTATTCACTATGCCATGAGGCTTTCTGTAGAACAATTAGTGAATGAGCCAGAGTACTATGGAGATAAGTACCAGACTGTGTAATAATCATTCAATGACTTTAGAGGCTGAAAAAATATGAGAAAGCTTCATGGAGTAGGAAGGATTTTCCATTTTCAACTATGTTAAAAGATTTATGAACCAATCAAAGTGACCAATTTCGGAGTCAATCAGCTTTGTAGAACACATACTCTTTGGGGATGAAGGGCGTCCTGGTAGCAATAGCGACTCCAAAGTGGAGAGAGCTTCTGATTTAATTTTTTTTTTTAAATCAAGTTTTCACTGAGGTCCTAACATATGCTTGTACCAAGTGCTATGATACAAAAGAAATGGAAGAAGACAAAGGTTTGAACTCAAGGTGTAGCCAACTGCATGCTTTTTGAAGACAAGAAATGTTTCATATTTATATTTGTAATCTCTATCACCTACCTTTGGGCCTCACATGACAAACTTTGAAATAGATTTGGGTTTGAATTGGGTTGTATCCCCAACATTCATCACATTGCCTGACATAATAAGCACTTAATAAATGTTTAATAATAATAGTTTACTGTTTTACTGGGAGATGATTAATATCATCTTTTTATTATTTTATTATTAATAATAATAAACAACTAGATGGTCCGGATATTTTTCAAGATTTTAAATTGTTTCAGTTTTATATAATAATATACTTATAAAATAATAAGTATTATGTTAACAAATATTCATATTTTATTTTAAGTTTACTAAGTTCTATATACATATATTTATAT
Organism: Sminthopsis crassicaudata; assembly: GCF_048593235.1. Lineage (NCBI taxonomy): Eukaryota > Metazoa > Chordata > Mammalia > Dasyuromorphia > Dasyuridae > Sminthopsis > Sminthopsis crassicaudata. The sequence continues at coordinate 730,767,640 of NC_133617.1, forward strand.
AATAATAATTATTGTGACAATGAATATTCATATTCTGTTTTAAATATATAGAATACTATAAATATATGTATACATATTTTATATAATAATTATTATGTATTTATATTTTAAGGTTTACCAAATGCTAGATATGTATAAATACATATTTATATAATAATTATTATGATTGTGACTATCCATATTTTAAGGTTTACAGCATACCATTTATGTGTATCCTATAAATGTGTACATAGATATGTATACCTACATTTACATGATATATATGTATTATATGTGGATTTACATGTGAGTGATCTTCATATAGAAATCTTTTTTTCATCAGATATTAATTACTTGCCACCGCATAAGCAAAATGTAGTGATGGCTATAAGTATGGTAGACGCTTAATTAGCACTTTGTCTTTAGGATCCTATAATGAAAATTTTAGAGTGAGAGTATTTCCAAGCTGTCAGTTATAATCCCCTAATTTTATGGATAAGGAAACCAAACTCCATAAGGGAGAGAAAGGACAAATTAAGGAAAGAGATGGCATTATTGGAAATAACAGTGTTAAAGTACATCTTAACACTCATATTCCCAGAAATCCAGTTTCCTTCCTCAATTAGGGAAGTCAATTTAAGTGAGGAAGTGATTTAGAAGAGAAAAACCAGATCCAAGAGAGAGTGGACGTACAGAGCAGTGTTCTTTACAGGCATTCCTACAAGAGATGGATGCTCCCATTAGTTAGTGACGGACGTTGGGTGAACATTGGCTCCTTCTTAACTTGGGGACTGGTATCTTCTCAGGTTCACAGCCCTTAGTACCTAATGGATAGCCCCTTTTAAAACCACATGTACTTGTTTTAATGGGCCTGCTGATTTCACATTATTCATCTGAAAGGAATGTTGTGTTTGTTCAGAATCTAGAGACTATGCATTGTCATGATGTTTAAAATAGAAGAATAATCACATGATTATTGTATATATGAAAGTCAGAGCACAGGGCTTTGAATCCTGGCTCCTCTGCTTACTAGATCTTGGGGAAAATCCCTTCCCTTCTCTGGGCCTCCATTTTCTCATCCGTAAAATTAAGGGTTTAGACTATATAATCCCCAGAGTCTCCCAACTCTAAATCCTATGATCATCTTCTATGAAATAATAGACAGAGTCTAACCATATACATAGAAACACACTATAGACAATTAGCAAGCAGCATGTGTTGACATAAGCTGGGAGATTGTGTGCTTTCTAATTTGAGGAATGGAGGAAGTACCTCCGGTTTGCATTAACAGATTTGGGGAATATGTGTTTGAGATTGTGGGGATGAATGGAGGGCTAGAACTCTGAGCGAGATGGAAATTTAATGACAATTTCTTTCTTTTACTATTATTTCTTTCTTTTCTGTTTCTTTCATCTTGCTTATAAATTAGAACTGAATCTGTTCTAATTCATTTAGAAAAGAAATACAACACATTGGTCTGAATATAAGAGGAGCAGAGTGCTCATTAGGGAAGGGATTTCCTATTTAACAATTATAGTCATTGTAAATGCTTATAAAATTGATCAGTGCATTTAATGAATTAGCTCTCCTGTTTGTCTATCCATCTGTCCATCTACCTATACATTCATCCATGTCTTTCCCTCCATTTCTCTGTCTCTTTCTCCATCTTCTGGCTCTATGTATCTCTCTGTCTGTCTCTCCATCTACCCATCTATCCATTCACCCATATCTCTGCCTCTATCTGTGTCTTTTTCTCTGTCTCTGTTTCTTACTCTTTTTCTTCTCCCCCACTATCTATCCATCCATCCTATTCATCCAGATCTCTGACCCTTTCTTTTTCTTTCTCCATTCATCTATCTATCTATTCATTTCTTTGTCTTTATCTGTCTCTTTAAATTTCTATCCATCCTATTCATCTCTTTGTGTGTGTGTCTTTCTCTCTGTCTCTTTCTTTCTCTTTCTATTTATTTATTTCTCTTCTTCTGTCTCTCTATCCCTCTTCTCTACCTGTCCTATTCTATTCTATTCATCCATATATCTCTCTGTCTCTCTTTTTCATTCTCTCTCTCTTTCCTATTCATCTATGTCACTATCTCTATTTCTCTGTGTCTCCTTTTTTTCCTTATCCATTTATCTGTCCATTTTTTAGCATATTTGTGATATTCTTAGTGTATATGAGCTCCTAGGGAAGGATGAAAATGCATATGTGATTTATTTGTGGACCAGATCCATAATTGTGTTGCCATAGGAAAATTTGCAATGAGGATGCTCCTTCTACCAGTATAGAAGATCTAGCCTTGCAGCCTCTACAACTTGATAAATCTCCAAAAGTTGCCAGGAATAGTGAGATGTTAAGCAATTTACTTGGGGTTTTCAAGTTATTTACTCAGTATTTGTCAGTGGAGGACCTGAACTTAGTTCTTCCTATCTTCAAAGCCAGCTTTCTATTCCGTGCAAGATCACTATTTACAGAGAAATTAATTTTCCCCTATTAACAGTTGGATTCTTCTTCTTTCTTGTTCTTGTTCTTCTTCTTCTTATTATTATTATTATTATTATAGCTTTTTATTTACAAAACATATGCATAGACAACTTTTCAACATTGACCCTTGCAAAACCGTCTATTCTAAATTTATCCTTCCTTCCTCCCACCCCTTCCCCGAGATGGCAGGTAGTCCAATACTTGTTAAATATACTAAAACATATTAACATTATTTTCTATTTGTAAATGCTGATTTGGGGAGTTATTTCTTTAAAATATAAAGAATACGAGGCTGGTGATAGATTTGACACTATAGTAATAATAGTAATAATAATAACTCACATTTCTGTATGTTACTTTATGGAGTGTATACATATAGTATCACTTACATGACCTTATTGATGCTCACAACACCCTGCAGGACTCATACTATTATCATTTGATAATAGGACATTGAGACTCTCTGAGGCAAAATTTGAACTCAGGCTTTGGTTTTTGACAGTCATGCACAGGTAGGCCCCAGTGATGTCCTTCTGAGGGATAAGAAACATTTAGTGTCAATTAGTTTCTCTAAGATTTCACTTATTGGTCACTCAGGATTTCCTTTTTCAATGTGTTAAGTATAATAATACTACTAAATGCTAGTTTAGTTCCACTGTGTTTTGTCAAGGTTAATAATACTAAAATAGATAATGATATCCTCTTGAGTTTCTTCAATCCCCTGTTTGATAAACATAATTGGAAAAGGAAGCCAGAGCTAAAAGTTAGTATTATTTAAAAGTGAGACATTCCTATTAATTTCACAGGTAGACTAAATGGAAAAATGCCAGTGGGCTAAGATGTTAAAAATAAAATAAATTAAATGCTAAAATAAATGCTTCCCTATTTTTTTTCCTCCAAAACACATATCTATAGATAAGTTCACATAAGAATTGGTGATATTTACATAACATTTTAAGATTTGCAAGGCAAAATGCCTCCATTATTAAATTTGACTCTCCTGAGACAGGTACTACTATAACATCCCACACATTTTTCCTGTGAGGGAACTGAGAAAGTTTAAGTGACTTATCCATATGTACACAATAAAAATCAAAATCAGGAATTGAATTCAGGTCTTCCTGACACAAAAGGCCTATATTTTAATCATTATACAAGGCTGCTTTTTCTGGTAGATAAGTTGAACCTTGGGGGACACTCTTGTTATGTAGCATATAAAAACAAATCCAAGTAGCATCTTTCAGGAAATAGGAAAAATGAGGCATCTCCTGCATAGTTTTATCTTTATTAATGTGAAATCAGTTGTGGGTAAATAAAGAATGAGAATATTCCACCAAGGAAGCTAAATCAACTATGAATAAAAATTTCATTGACTTAACATTCAGATGGTCTATTCAATAGATGGATGAATCATAAAAAATAAATGACCATGTGACATTTATTATTTTTAATGCTGCCAAAAAGCAAAAGGAGAGAATGTTAGCCAACTTGTCTTTCCCTCAGGTATTCCCTGATGCTAACCTACTTATGACTGAGTCATCTATTTCATCTTGGGAGACTAATGTTGAAATCACGGATTCTACTCAGAATAAGGTTCAGAAACTATTGGGAAGAGTTCCTGGTTGGCTCCATTGTTCCCTTTTCTCATATGAGCATTTCCAGCTTTTCAAAGCTCTTTATAAATGTTACTTTGTTTGAGCCTTCCAAGATATTGTTATTATGAACATTTTAGATAGATTTTAGATATCTTTAGTTATCTTAATAGATAAGAAAAATGAGGCTGAGAGAGTTAAGTGACTTGGACAGGGTCACACAGCTAAGAAGCATCTGAAGGCAGAATTTGGTCTTAGGTCTTCCTGACTCATCCATTATACCATTGCTAGATGCCTGTGATGGCATGGAAATATGCAAACTTGGTCAAAATCTTTGGATTATCCAGAGACTGATATATATAAATATATGCATATATATGCATATATATATATATAAAGAGAGAGAGATACATATATCTCTATCTCTATCTATCTATCTATCTATCTATCTATCTATATATATATATATATGTTTATATATATAATTCAGCAATGTTTTAGATCCCAGCTTTAAATTGAGGTCACAGCTATCTGTTGGCAATCCAACATGCAGACATTCATTCTACTGCTCTCTTTGAACTTTGTCCTCATCTCTAAGGCTGGAATAACATATATATATATATATATATATATATATATATATATATATATATATATATTATTATTATTATTATTATAGGTTTTTATTTACAAGATATATACATGGGTAATTTTATAGCATTGGCCATTGCCAAGCCTTTTGAATAACATATATTATTAAGAACATTATAGGGACCTGATAAATCCAGATTTGCAGATTTGAACAAATGGCTGCTGTATATGCTCTTTTTTTCTTTCCTTCCTTCTCTTCACCCCCTCTTTCTTTTTTCCTTCTCTTCCTCCCTTCCTCTTTCTGTCCCTCTTTCCTTTCTTCCTATCTTTCTTTTTAAAAGAAAGCTAATTCTCTGGTTTCTCTTCAGATCGAATAAATCTTTTGCCTAAAGAAAGCTAATTTTGTTTAGGAAGAAAATGAAAAATTAAGTGAAAATGTGGGGAGATTTCTATTAACTTTAGTGTTTTTTAAGACATCTGTAAAATCTTCTATTTTTCTTGGTAAAATTGGCCAGCTTCTGGTTTTTGAAGGATGTGTTATATAATTTGCTCTCTGGGTCACATCTGGAAAATGAACATACAGAGTTGCATGCAGAGCTGAAATTTGCACTGATATGCCTGACAAGACAAAAAAAAAGGGCCCCAAAACAAAACCATACCCTTGTCACACAGAAGTTAATGAATCCAGTATGCTTCCACTCACTCTGGCTGGACGACTCCTTCCTCCCCAGTTCTCAGCCCACCCCTAATTTGTGAGGCAATGACAAAAGCTTAGGCTTTGGAGTCAGAAGGTCTATGGCTTAAAATGGAAATGAGTGAAACCATCTTCCCTTTCTGAGGGCTCAGTTACCTTATTGTAAAGTGAGAATATGAGATTTTATGGCTTTAAAGGATCTCCCCCTTTCTTAAATGCATTAGGTCGATGAGCTGTCCTTAAGTTGAAATTATAAATACAAGATCTTTCCATTTACTAAAACTAGGGAGGTTTTATTATATTTTAGCTGGTCTTGAAGACAAGAAATTTTTTGACCTTTCTAGATTGTGTGACCCTAAGTCACTTAAACTCACTCTCTTTTAGGCATTTCTCTGAGACTGTCAGCTACGTTTGCCTTGGTAGAGAGACTTTCCTCACATGGGAGTTCTCTATATCGGGGAAATCATAGGTTTTGTCCCAATCCCTATTTTGTTACCATGCTACCAGGATGGAGCACAAAAGAACAATCTGAGATTACAAATGAGGACGGGAATGGCATTCTGACCTCCAGTCACAAAAACTGAGTTCAAATGAACTGTCATTTACTACCCATGCGATCTTGGACAAGTTCCTTTACTTAAGTCTCTGTTTCCACACTAGGAGGCTGGGCTCGATGGCTTTTGAAGTCCTTTTATGATTTCATTGGATAGTAAGACCCTGGGAAGTTCATTCAATTGGACCTCAGTTGCCTCATCTGTAAAGAAAGGGCATTGGATGCATTCCAAGGTCTCTTCCAACTCTATGTCTCATATCTTATGGTCGTCTGAATTAATTTCTGCTTCTTGTAAAGTGGAATGTCTGAGAGTCACAGGACAATGGTCACAGATTGCCTCGTGATAGGAAATAAACCTCATGGTCTCTCATGAGAGAGAGCAGAGAAAGTGCATTAGAGAGAATAAAGCTGACAGGAAAACTCATTCCAATATGACGCGTTCTTTGTATTTTCTCAGACCTCGGAATGGTGGAAGATATTGCACAGGTCGCAGAATGAAATTTAAGTCCTGTAACACTGAACCATGTCCTCATCAGAAGAGGGATTTCCGGGATGAGCAGTGTGCCCACTTTGATGGAAAGCATTTTAACATTAATGGTCTACTTCCCAATGTGCGCTGGGTTCCAAAGTACAGTGGAAGTAAGTAGAGTGGAAAGCTGCTTTCTATAGGAGATAGCCACGGGATCAAAGCATGAAATTTCCATTTCTTCCTGTTTCTCTTTTTCAGTTCTAATGAAAGACCGGTGCAAGCTATTCTGTCGAGTAGCAGGAAATACGGCTTACTATCAGCTCCGAGATCGAGTGGTGGATGGCACTCCCTGTGGACAAGACACTAATGATATCTGTGTCCAAGGACTTTGTAGGGTGAGTACAGTAATTCATTTCCTTCAGAAAATTGGCTCGGTGCCTCACAGAAGCTGAATGCAGCCTCTGAACAATGGAAACATGGCCTGAGGACCTTGGCTGATGGAAGACCATCCCCTATATGTTCTGTCTTCCATGGAAATGCAATTCCCCTAGTGTATGCCCTCCTTTACCTCTCTCTTCCTGAGCATGGTTCCTAGTCCTAGGAATAGCATGCAAAGTTTCCTCATACTGTGGCTGTTCCTATTTGGAGCCAGAAAGGAAGAGCTGGACCAAAGAAGTCCATGGGCAGGATGCACGTGGATGCAGAGCTGACATTTGCACTGATATGCCTGACAAAACAAAAACTAAACAAAAAATCATACCCTTGTCACACAGAAGTAGATTATCTCATTAGCTCTGCTCTTCCCCAATATGGTACACCTCCTCTCAGGTGTAGCATGATGGGATACTATGAGAGAATGTACAAATAAGTAAATAGAAAGTGTATACAAGGGGTTCTTAACTTTCTATGTGCCATTAACTCTTTTAGGAAACGTGGGAAGCCTAGAAATCCCTTCTCTGTGAAATGTTAAATGCACAAACTAGAAGCAAGTTATGTTGACATACAGTTATTATCATATTTTAAAAAAATCTTCATGGATTCCAGGTTAACAATACTGATATATACAAAGTATTTTTTTTTTGGTGGGGGGCCAGTAGTCATGGAGGCTAATCAGAAAAACCCTCCTGTAGGAAATAGTGTGTGTTAGTGATAATAACCAATATTTATTTGTAATTTTATAATTCCTTTAAGGGTTATAAGATCTTTTTACATGTCTCATTTTAACTTCACAAAGGCCCTGGGACGTACATGCTGTTATTACCCCCTTTTTACAGTGTAGAAACTAAGTCAGACAGAGTTGAAGGGACTTGCTGAGGATCCCAGAGCTAGAAAGTACCTGAGATAGGTCTTGAACACTGGATTTCCTGACTCCAGGTTCAGTGTACTATCCACTAGAACCCCTCAGCTGTGCTTTGAAGAAAGATGAGTCTTTGATATGGAAAGAAGAGCATTCCTGAAATGGGGGACTGCTTTTACAAAGACATGGAGGTGGAAGATGATATATCATGTGTAGGGGATGGTGGGCAGGCTAGTTTGACAGGAATGGAGAGTGTCTAAAAGGAACAATAGCTAATAAAACTAAATATATGTCTCCTTATCTTTCAATTTCATGCTTACTATTCATCCAAATGTTTTCTCTCTTAAAGCAAGCTGGATGTGATCATGTATTAAACTCAAAGGCACGTCGAGATAAATGTGGGGTTTGTGGTGGCGATAACTCCTCTTGCAAAACTGTGGCAGGGACATTTAATACCGTACATTATGGTAAGAATCTTTTTGGGTTTTTGGTTTTTTTTCAATATTGCAAAGAGAAAAATGTGAAAGTTAAGCAATTTTAACCACATATAATGTTCAAAAAAAAAAGTCAAATGTGAACTCAATCAAATGATGCTCTCTTCTATATCTGGATGTGGAAAACTGCCATTCGGAGAGAATTTGGCTGATGGATTTGAATTCTAGCACCTCTTTCTTTGCTAAAAGATACCTTCTTTGTTCAAAGGAAACAAATTGCTCAGGACCCTCTTGAATGACTTTTATATTGTTTTTTAGGTTACAACACTGTGGTCCGGATTCCACCAGGTGCTACCAATATTGATGTGCGACAGCACAGCTTCTCAGGGAAGGCAGAGGACGATAACTACCTAGGTGAGACGGGCAGGGGTTAAGACTCTGTGGCCAACACATCTCTTCTTGTTTACTGAAACAACTAGCTAATCCAGTGGGGATGGTTTGAGTAGTCCCTCAGAGACCATACGGAGATAGGGTGACCGTTTTGGCGAAGAAGATGCTCTTTCCAATCCATAATTCTTCCTAATAGGTTAATTTTCAGCTTATATATTTTAATATTTTGGAGCCATAAGAATCAATTTTAAAGCTATACACAGGTGTATAAACCTTTCGTGATGGGGAGTGGAAAATTAAAAACAAACAAAGCAGACCATAAGTCTGTGATTATTTTTAATGAACTAGGCATTGGTGTTCAGAAGGAATTCATTATTCTCATTAGGTGTGTGTTTTTTTTGAGTTGGTTTGCTACTTAATATCTTTTTATAACTTTTTTATAACTTCATAAAAATTATAGATCATTAGATGAGAAAAAGGAGCTATAGTGAAGCCCCTGGCAACTTGCCCAAGATCTAGTGAGTGGTAAAGTCAGACCTAGGACAGAAGTCTTTATGAACTCCGGCCTCTTGCTCTTCTGTTTAAAGAGCCATTTTCCTACTAAATTTTTAAAGCCATATCTGGCTGAATTTGAAGGATCTGGGAATGTTTAGAAGAAGACAACTTGGGGGCACATGATAACAATTTGAAGGGCTATCATATTTAGGAAACATCAGGCTTCACCTCCTTGTTTTCAGAGGAAAAAAGCTAGCACAGTGAGTAGAAGTTACAAAGGGAACAAGCCTAGATACCAGGTATGGAAAAGTTTCCTAATGACTAGAAAGTAGAAGGGGCTTCCTCTGGAGTTTCCCTAAAAGGTTCCCTCCTCTTAGAGATCTTCAAGCACACAGGGTCTCTTCTCAAGAATGGCATGAAGATAATCCTGTTGTATTGTTTTGTTTTGTTTACTATATGAATTAGATTGGGCAGCTTCTGGGAATGTCTTCTAAGTCTGAGATCTTCTGACCCTCTGAATTAAATAATCCAATGTAATTATTGTTTGTAAAAAAGCTAATTATGCTATAGAGGATGTTTTAATGGAGAAATAATGGCAAGAATGAGAGAAACAATAATTCTGCTCTTATTGTGTTCTGGCTGGTCCACATTTGAAGTCACTGTTTCAGTCCTGGGTGCCATACTTTTAGGTCAAGTTTGGGAGTGCATTGGGAAGATGGGATCCAGGGGAAGGGAAGAGATGATACAGATTTACTACCAAGATTAAAGTCAGTTGAAGGAACTGAGAACATTTGATTAGTCTGGAAGGAGGAAGATGTGAGAAGGATTTTTACTCTTGATCCCAGAGGGGAAACCTAGCATCCACTGGTGGAATTTGCTTGGTGTGAGGAAAATATTCTAAATCAAATTGTTCCAAAGTCGAATTGTCTGCCTCCGGAAGTTGTGACTTCCTTGTTACCAGAGGTATTGGATAGAAGCTAAAAGACCAATTGTTGGAGACTTTGTAGAGGCAGCTTTGGGTCAGGTGGATGTCAATTTGGATGATCATTGGGTCCTCTTCCAACTCTTTAGTTCTTGGATTATAAGAAATACATTATAGTTATCTCATTTATTTAGAAAGTCCAATTACACTATCCTGTCTATAGTTTCAGATATGATTCAGAAGGAATATTGAGTTATCATTGGTATTGGTGACTGATATTTTCATTTGTAAATGAAATTTGGCATTGTTTTGGCATGTTTGATGGGAGGGGACACAGCTCTGAGTATATACTGGAGCCCTCATCATAAGAGCTGAGTTCCCTACTGTCCAAGCAGCTACTCCCTAGCTCCCCAGTAGTCTTCTGCTTTAAATAGAATAGTGAAAGTATGATATGTGAATTAAAATTCTCTGATTTCAAAATTGGAGAATCAAATTTATGTGATAGCATTAGATAAAGTCAGAACCTCTAGATTCAGAACTTGAGAAGCAGAGACCTGATGCATGTGGGCTGTGTGAGCCTGGGGAGAGCTACCGATTCTCTCAGGGTCCTAGATGTAAGACTAGAGGATGCAGAGCTGGGGCCAGTCTACACTGGTAAGGAGGCATTCCAGGAATACCTAGAAGAAGTCTTGGATAAGGTAAAAGAAAATGTAAGTTATTCAGCACACCAGTTTCTCTAAATAAAAGAATTATAAGGAAAAAAGGGGAAAGAAGCAAACAGTGATTATCTGCTTCTTGTCTAGCTCTGGACTAAGTGCTTTATCTCATATGATCTTTAAGACAACTTGGGAACTAGGTGGTGTTATGCCCTGTTACAGCTCAGAAAATTGACATGAAGTCAATTGAGATGTGAAGTTAAAGGAAGTCCTCAGTTCTGTGGTTAGTAAACATCTGAGGCCAGATTTGTGATCAGGTTTAATTCTGGGCCCAAGAGCAAAGGGTGGATGTTCCCAAGGGGCAGATTTAATCTTAATATCAAGAAAAGTTTCCTAACCACTTAGAACGATCTAGATGTAGGATTGGACACCTTGGATGGTGAAGACTTCTCCTTCACTAGCTATCTCTAAGCAAAGATGGATAACACTTGTCAGGGTTACGTTAGAGGGATTTCTTTTCAGATACAGATTGGACTTCTGAAATCTCTTCTAACTCGGAGACTGTGTATTTATTTTGCCACTGGCAAAGGGCCTCCTTAATTTTTTCTTTAAATTTGAGCCCCAGATTTGTAACTATACTACTACCAAATAATGGATCAATTTTCCCCTGCCCTGGGTTTGATGGTAGAGTCTTGCATCCGTTACTACTAGAACTTAGCATTGAAACCAATTGGTCCTACATACAAACTCCTTTATGAATTCATTTTTAACAAGCTGAAGACCATATCAAAGAAAGCTATTTCTTTCTTCTTCTTTAAAAAAGGAAGAGGATGAAGGAGAATTCCCTGCTATTCTTCCCTTTCCTTGAAAAATAATCTCCTTCCAAGTGTGGCCTTGATCCACCTTCAACTTAATTGATCAAGGTCAAGCCCCTGCATTCAGAGGAAGCTGGCAGATAACCTTTTACTCCTCACTGAAGGGCCCTTAATCTTGTAAAGGATGAATGCAAATTTAAAGATTTGTCACTGGGGACAGACATTCTGGGTTTTGTGTGTGTGTGTGTGTATACATGTGTACCCACTGGTTGAAGCCTTTTAAAAAATGGATATTTTGGGAAGGCCTATGACAAGCCTGCCTCCTTTAACCTTGAGTCATAGTTTTCCAAGTGTGAACATTAAGAGCTTGGATCCAGTGAACCCTGCAATGGTTACTTAACAATTTGAGAAGAATTCCACATTGTCACTGAGCCCAGGAGAGGTCAATGTTTACCCTTCTCTTAGAGGAAGGTGCCGTGAATGAGCATGACAGTAATGTTTAATATGTTTTGAGTTGGGTCCAATTGAACATCACCATCGAGGCTCGAGCTAGGATTTGTTCAGGTCTTAGTTGCTAGGCAATAGGCTTCATTATTCCTTAGAGTTTGTGGTAAAAAGCCGGCCTTCTTTCACATCGTCCTAGGGAGGGCAGGTTGTTGAGGAGAGAGTCTTTGTGTCGGCAACAGCACGGCTGTGATGAGTGAAATAGTGGGGAAACTAACTCAGGAAATTAGCCTGTAATCACATTAGTTTGAAGTGGTGCAGTGCGGCGGCAGCGATGGGGGCTGTTTTCAGGAAATCATTTGTTTCCTAAGGGGCTGAAGCAGAAGGCCAGGCTGTTAAAACGTTTGCATAGCCCTTCAAAGGTGAGGGTTAAAGCAAAACCATCCCCCATCCGACCCTCCACTCCCCAAAGCAGCTCCTTTAGGAAGAACCAGGCTCAGTTGGCTCTTGGGATGGTCTTTTGCGATTCACATGTAATAGTCACTTTTGAGATATTTAAGTCACGTTTATCGGCTTTCAGAAAGATAAAACTTCAGAATTGGAACAAATCTCCGAAGCCACTTTGGTACCATAAAACGATTCGGGAGCCGGCTTCTGATTCTGATCCTGGTTGTTACTTGCCGTGTGGTCTCAGAGAAATTACTCAAGATTCCCTGAATCTTGGTTCCTCATCGGTATAATGAGGGGATTAGATAAGAATCTTGGAGGTCCCTTTATAAGTTGTGGATCCAACTGCTTTGGAACAAGAATCCACTCTACAAACATATTGATAAGTCATGAAGACCTCCAGTGAACAGAAATCCATTATTTCCTAAGCCATCCTAGATTAAAACTCATCTCTCTGTTTTTGGCATATTAGGAAATAATGGATTTATTATTATTATATTAATACATAAATAATGATATAATGTTAATATTATTATTATTATTATTGGGAAAATACCAAATGTCTATGATAACTGCCTCCAATAAATGGAGAACAAGAGTTTATTTACAACATGTCCATAAGTCTAAGTGGCTTATTCAAGGTTGCATAGTCAATAACTGTTAAGTAGGCTTCCTCTTGATTCTGAATCCTGAATTATATATTATATTATATATACATATATTATATATTATTATACATTTTTAAACTCATTTAATTTTTAATTTATGGAATAAAACAAGCATTTCCATAATGGAATAAACATGAAACTACAAATCTATTATGTATATAATAAAGTTATCATGTAAATTTTTTCCTCTTTTTTCCCCTACCTTGCCCTTCCCATTACAGACATCACACTGCCTCTGTTCACTTTGGTTTTTATAACTTGAAGACAGACATCAGCGACTATCTCAGATAATCTGAATCTCCCTCCATTCCTGCCCCCGCCTTTTTATTTCTAGAGTTCATACAACCAGGTCCCATAGTGTGACCAGTGACCTGGGACGGGTTCTTATTATTCAGATTTTCATTGTTTATTTCCACTGTTTTGGAACCAGCAGCCATATTTTACAAATAATTTATTACTTCAAATAGCCCAAATTTAAATACTACAACCACTTCCCATGATTCATAGCACATTCATCATAATCTGTCTGTAGTTTTAATTTTTGGACCAATGATTTAGATCCAGAAGAAATCTCAAAGATTATCCAGACTGGGCAGCCTTTTCACTATACAAATAAATATAACTGAGGCCCAAGGAGATTAATTGATTTTCCCAACTTCACAAAAGTAATAAGTGTTAAACATATGATTTGATCTCAGATCCAGTGACTTTGTCCAATACTGTGACCCCATCATTTTCTTTAAGTTCCTAGCCTACAGCATCTTTGCCCATTTAAATTTTTATGCCTATCCCCCCCCACATCAGAAAGGAAGTTCCACTGAGTTGAAATATGGGAGGCAGAAAAGTGTAACAGTCAGACTCAACAATGAATCTCCAGGTGACCTGGAATTCACTTTTTCTCCTTGAATGGAGTTCACCCATCTACTACATAATTTAAAGGATTGGCCTTGGGACCTTGGGACTTTTATTGTAGTAAAACACCAGGTGGGGTACTCCAGAGGGTAGGGTAGCTTTGTTGGCAGCACACCCTACTGTCTCCATGGGAATGACCAAGATTTAGGAGACATCTCATGAATTTCACCTTTTGTTGACCAAGTGCCATGGAAGCAGCCCATGACCCAATGACCAATGACTCACTGAGTTTCGATCATCTTCTATACCAAAAGAACTTTTTTATTCGACTCATGCTATATGAGTTGCAGTGGAAACAGAAGTCACTAGCTACTTGCAAAATAAAGGCTTCATTGTTGATTTTTTGAAATATCACAATTATCCAAACAAGGTTCCATCTCCTAGAGATCTGTCTCTTTTGTAGCAATTACATGTCTACTTGAGGCATCCCCATTTCTGAAGACTTTCCCCACCTCCACCCTACCTCATGAAGTCTTTAAATCCAATTTCCTTCTCTCTAGCATTATCCAGCAGCCAAGGAGAATTCTTACTCAATGGAGACTTTGTGGTAACAATGTCCAAAAAGGAAATCAAAATCGGAAATGCTGTCATTGAATATAGTGGCTCTGACAATGCAGTTGAAAGGATCAATTCAACTGATCGGATTGAGCAAGAGATTTTGCTTCAGGTAAAAAGTTAGAGACCAAATCAGCTGCCTTTTCTCTTCTAGATAAGACGTTCTGTCAGAATGATTTTTTTGGTATGTGTCCCCTTCAGGTTCTCTCAGTGGGCAATTTGTATAATCCCGATGTGCGTTACACGTTCAATATTCCAATTGAAGACAGCCCTCAGCACTTCTACTGGAACAGCTACGGGCCCTGGCAAGCGTGCAGTCGACTCTGCCAAGGTATCTTCTTGGAGACTGGGTTTTGTTTTGTTTTCTGAATTGGCTTTCTTGCATCTGTAACATTTTCTATCTACAAACTGGACTCAAATCTTCTTTTTCCATGTTGGCTTGATCATTTGAATCTACGGCTAGACCTGTTGAGAATACCTTCTGTTTCAATGACCTTGTCAAGTTTCCATATATAGATGAAATCTCTGTGTTTATTTTCCCAGGGCCAGATTTTGAAGTCAGATTATATATAAAATCTTTTCCTTAATACATAACATAATGGAAAACTTTCCTGGAATGTTTGTTTTTGTCGTTATTATTGATTTTCTTTCCCTTTCCCAGGAGAACGGAAGAGAAAACCCGTCTGCACCAGAGAATCTGATCAGCTCACAGTTTCAGATCAAAGGTGTGATCGGATACCTCAGCCAGAGCCAGTCACGGAACCTTGTGGCACAGAGTGTGAATTAAGGTAAGGCCATGGATTTCCCTGTTAACTGTATGGCGTGTTATTGTTATGGTTTTCATATTTTCCTTTACTCTCAAGTCCTTCCCTATCTTCTCAATGGAAACAGGATCTGCCAATTTTAGGTCACTTTGGAGCTGATGATCCAAGCCCAGTGTTTCCGTTTTATGGGGGTTTCCTACTTCTGCTTTGCTTACCCAATCTGCCAAACATTTATTAGAGCATCCTATAAGCCTGATACTGTGTAAGGGCAAAAGACAACACAGTTCCTGCCCATAAACAGCTTCATTATCTTAATTGGTAGCCTTTTGTCAGACTCTAGAATCAGAAGACTTTAGCTCTTGGAGGAGACTTTTGCAACCATAATAAGAGAATGAAAAGGACATCAGACTGTACTGCTCTTTGGTGAGGGAAAGAGAGAAGCCAGAACAAAATCCAATTCAGTCAACTCAGAGGTAGAACACAGGATAGAAGTCAGGAAGACAAGTTCAAATTCTATTCTAGACCCTTCCTGGCAATATTAAGCCAGGGCAAGGCACTTAACACTTAATGGAGATGATAATTAAGACCTTTCTCAAAGTGTTTTGGTGAAGATGTAATGATGTAACTTATGTAAAGCATTTCGGTAAACATAATATGTCATGCTTGTATTAGCTGCTGCTGCTATTTTCTTGTTGTCTTCTTCTTATTATTATTCTTGTTCTTGTTCTTTATCTTCATCTTCTTCATCATAATCTTCTTTGTCGTCATCTTCCTCCTTTATCTTCTTCCTTTTCTTCTCTTTCTTCTTCCTCTTCCTCCTCCTCTATTTACTTCTCTTCTACTTTTTCTTCCTCTTCTTTTCTTTTTAAGCCATCAAACTCCTGTGATGACAGGTCATCTTAAAAATGACTATTTAGAGGATTGGGCTTAGCCTGAAGCCCCTTTTTTTCCCCTCTGAGGCAATGGGGTTAAGTGACTTGCCTAGGGTCATACAGCTAGGAAGTGGTAAGTGTCTGAGGCCAGATTTGAATTCAGGTCCTCAGGGCTGGTGCTCTATCCACTGCACCACCTAGCTACCCCACCGAAAGCATTTTTAAAAATGTATTTTCTTTGAGGGCAGGGACTATTATTCCATTTATCTCCAATATTTCACAAATACTTAATAAATACTTGTTGAATTTATTAAATTAATTTAGATTATTTATTTATCAGAATGATCAAGTCTGTCCCCACATTTGCTGATTATTTCATTCTGGAAAGTCAAACTAAATGGCAGCCAATCATTCATTCTGGGTGGAGATTTTGGAATCTCTGCATCCTAAGTGATGGGGACTGAGTGGTTTACTGCTTTCTGTGCATTAGCCTTTTGTCCCTTTGGGGAGAGAAAAAGCAGCTCACAGGAGTCTTCCCTTCAGTTCGTCTCTACAATCTCGGTGCTTGCTTCCAAATGTTTCTATGGGCTGCATGGGAAATCTCATGAATCAAATATAACTGGGGAAGTAGCAACTCCCAGAGGCAAAGCTCATGGAATGTTGAACATTCCCATTGTAGCTCTGCAAAGGACCAAGATGAAAAACAAAAATAAAACTAGGGCAGGCCTAAGTTTGTACAAAGAGCTTTTGAGTGATATTATAAGATTATAAGAAATAAAATGCTTCTTGTAGAGCTCATTCTAATATCTATAATGGGAGTACCAATTTGGGGGCTAAGATAATGTTGGAGCTTGATTCTATCCTTTTCATTTTGTCTCCATTTCTGATTGGAACCATTCTCTTTCTCCCCATATCACCATTATTTAGCTGTGTCAGCCAGTGCCCTGTTTTTGCAGGTATTATCTTTGAAAAACTTTCCATCATCCCAGTGAAATTCACAAAAGTCTAAAAAAAAAAAGCAGAATCCATGGAAAAGTCACTCAGAATTTATCACTTTTCTCTTTCTGAACTTGCTTCATTGTCTATTAAATGGGGATGATAATAGCACTACCTCATAAGGTCATTGGGAGTGGGGTATGACTAATAGAATCTATAAAACACTTTTCAAACTTTAAGGGGTCCAGACATCCAAATTAATCAACAAAGCCAATGCAGATGAGGAAGTGTATTTTTTTAACTCATATTCCTACGGGGCATCTAGATCTTGCCCATTTTCATAAAGTTAGTTGAGTGATAGGTCTGGAAATTTGGTCTTTATGACTCTAATGTGAGTAACAGGTGTAGAAAATCATATTTACTCAAGTAGATCAGGAATCTATGTGAAATTTATGGTCTCCTAAAGCACTGACAGTTAAAGGAATCTTCCTATAATCTCTATAGTATTTTATGTCAGACTTGAATACAGGCCATCCTAGTTCCCTAGCCTGGATTTCTGACTACTATACCAAGGTGTCTTTCTGCATACATCATAATGATTAAAAAATATTTATGTGGCTACTTGTTAGGAGAAAGAAGTAGAGGTAAAATAAAACAAGCCAATTCACTCAAATGGTAGATAGAACACAGAAATAGGAAGATATAGGTCTAAATCCCACTGTACATGTAGGCAAGTCTCTTAGAATCTCTGGGTTCTATATTTTCATTTGTGTAAGGAAGATTACATTGGTAGTTTTGCTTATAGTATTTTTGTGATTAAAAAGTACTAGCTGGAGCTACCTGCAAGTGAGGATCATTTGGGAATCAGCTTGAAAATATGAGAACTGATAGTTAAATTTTCATAAAAGACTATGTGTCATGACTGGATTTGTTGTGTTGTTTATTGTCTATATTTAAGAAAGCAATGGATAAAATGTTTATGATGTCGATAAAATTTGGAGGTGTATCATGGGTCCTTTTACTTCTTGGAAGGTTGGTTGTTAAACATTTACCAGCATACCCCTGGAGAGGATTATAAGAAAGACAAAGGAAGAGAGGCTTGCTGCAGACTCCAGAGGAACTGGTTACAACTCTGGTCATGCTTTAATTTTCTTTTAAACAGCTAGGAGAAGGGGTTCACATCTAACTCCTGTTTTGATCTTGTCAGCTGGCTGAAAACCTTGGCCTGTGCCCTCCATCCATGTCTGCATCTCTGAAAGCAAGGCCAGATAATAACAACTTCTCAGCCTGACAAAAGCACAGAATATAATAATGGCATCGTGGCTCAGTCCATTGCAGAGAAGTGGGTGAAAAAAATTTCAGGAATGAAGATTAAAAAGGAAACTCCCACATTCCCACAATTCTCTAACAGGATGTCAAATATCCTCGAGGAATATAATGGGCCACACAAATACACATTATTTCATTGATTGCCAGGTATTGCAGGGAGTGACTTATCTTTGGCACTGGACAACAGCAGATCCAACTTTTATTGGGCTTCTGTTCACTAAGATTCATTGCAAAACATCCCAAAAAAGCATCCCTGAGCCTCGAAAATATTGTCATTTATTTTTCATTTCAGGTTAGGCTCTGGATTATTTCCTTTCTTCTTCCTTCTTTCCTTCCCTCCCTCCTTCCCTTCTTCCTTCCTTCCCTCCCTCTTTTCCTTCTTCTTTTACTCCCTCCCTTCCTTCTTTGCTTCTTTCTTTTCTTCTTTCCTTCCTTCCTGCCTCCCTCCTTCTTTTCCTCCCTTCTCTCCATCCTTCCTTTCCTCTCTCCTTCCCTCCCTCCCTCACAATCTTCATTCCTTCCTTCCTTCTTTTCTTCCTTTCTATTTAAAGCTGAAACACTTCAGAAACTTGCATGTCATCCTTTCTGGAGGCCGTGCTAATCTCGGTGTTGTTCCAATTTTAGTACACATGATGTGGAAGCAAGTGCTCAGTGTGACTTTTTTTACTGATTGATGATAAACACTGATGCCATGGAAGTAGCTATGAAGAGATTTTTCATTTAACCAGCTTGCTATTTGTTATTAATTGAGGAATAAAGAATTACTTGAGGTCATGACCTAAAATACCCCCATTTCCATCTGAAGCCGCAAAAAATTCACCATCTTACATAGTTTTCAGATTTTTGTACATCAAAGAAAGGATTTACCTTGAAACTGTAAATGACTAGTGTTAGTGTGGAAAGGCAGCAAAGTTTTGGATTCAAATCCCCGCCTTTGATATCACCTATCCATGTGACTTGCCAGGAATCATAACCAGTTAGATGATAATTTATAAACAAATCTCCATCAATGTTAGGAGTTTTTACAATATCAGTTCCTTTAAACTAAAGAAATCAGAAGGTTGATCTTTTTTTTTTTCTTCCTTAAAGCATGTGTTCTTGGAATCTGGCTAGTCCTCAAAATGACAAATAATAATTCACATTTTATCATATTTTAATATTTTCAAAAAATTTTTTCCGGAAAACTTTGTTTAGTTCAACAAGTATTTACTAAATGCTATGAAGTCTGAAGTCAGGATGATTTGAGTTCAAATGTGCCATCAGACACTTGTGACCCTAGGCAAGTCACTCAATCTATGTTTGCTTTAATCTATGGTCTAGGAGGTTACGAGGCATGGAATATAATTGAACAATAACAATGAGAAATTACTTCATTTGTCAATCTTCACACTCTCTAAGACCTTAAATTTCAGATGAGTTTCTGACCTGCATGGGATGGAGGTGGCTTTTTGACATCAAGACATCAAGAAGACCTGAGTTCAAATCCTATCTCAGACACTTTCTAGTTCTGTGACTCTGGGCATGTCACTGAATTGCTCTTTGCCCTAGTTTCTTCATCTGTAAAGTAGAGGTCATGATGGCCTATACATTATAGAATTATTTTTAGGGTTAAATTAAATAACATACTTAAAGGACTTCCCCCAACCTACCTTATAATATAATATAATATAATATAATATAATATAATATAATATAATATAATATAATATAATATAATATAATATAATATATAAATAATATATAAAATAATATAAAATATATAATATAAGATAATATAATATAAAATGCAACATCCAATCTTGTATCTAATACATGATATTGAATATTTTGTCATATTAATATTTTATCATTGCTATATTAGCAGATTATCACATTAATTGCATTTAGTTATTAATTATCTACATATATTTATTATTAATAATTATATTAATATTAGCATTGTGAAATTGTTGTTTTTATTCTACTACACAAACAAAATTGCAATTCCAGGCAAAAAAAAGAAGGATCATATCTAATTCCATCCTCACATCTTACAGATGAGCAAAGTGAGGCTTCTAGAACCCCCAGAGTTTGGCGCAGTGCCTGGTACACAGTGGGTTTTTAATGTTTATCAACTGTTTATCATTAAGTAACTTTCCAGGCTCACACAGCTAATAAGTGGCAGTGGCAAAATTTGAACTCAGTTCTTCTTGTCACCAAGTCTAGAACTCTCTGGACTTAGGCCACCTTTTTTACTCCTTTGAGCTTTGGCTGGTCTCTGAGGTATTAATAACTCACTTTAAATAGTATTCTAAGACTTAAAAGATGCTCTCATCATGACCCTGGCTGGCCAAATCTCATTTTACAGAAGGAGATGCTGCAGTTAGGTAACTTTTTAAGGATCTCCTGATTTCACATTCTACCCACTCTCTAGGATACCATGCTCTTTTGCCTTTTGAATCCATTTCTTTGACTAGGCAGAGGATCATAGAGCCTGCAATGTCCTCTCATAGCCAGGGGCCCAGCTAGTACAGTATTTTGGCAACCTGGGGACCGGATGCGTGGCTCCCTCAGCTCAGAATGGAAAATGACATTTCCTCAAGGATATGGTGACGGAAGGCCGAGAGAAGGTAGCCAGGAATCAAAGGGTGGATGAAAGTGCCAGATCTCCCTGTTGAGTTTCTCCATATAATTGCGTTACTTCCTCAGGGAAACAGCCCACCCTGCTTATGCCATGACAGGATGAGATAAAGCATTGTTCTGTGGCCTTTCATTTAGGTGTGTTCCTTATTAGAACAACTGCCCCCCCCAAAGTTACCATTGCACTCTTAACAGAAACCACTGTAACCTGCTTCTCTGTGCCCATCAATGTTCTGACTACTGGGACGTTTCTGTGGGAGACCAAGAGAGGTTTGTACCACATGTTCCTTAAGACATAGGCAGGCAACATAGCATTCGAGAAAGGGAGGAAATGTGTTTAAGCGGCTTTGGGGACGGATTGGTTATAATATTGGGATCTTTTGTACCCATTTTGGGGATGGGAATGTCTTCTTAACATCTCTTCGCTGGCTGTGCTAAGGGAAGGCAATGAGGTTGGTGAAAGGCCTTGAGTCCGTGGTCTTTTTGCCTGGATACATTGAGGGAGGAAGAGTTGTTTTTCTGAAGAAGCCTCAGAGAGGACATAGTGGCTGTCTTGGTGGAATTATCATAGAAAAGATAAATTAGAGTGGTTTGTCTTGGTCCTTGAAGGTAGAAATCAGAGCAATGGGTAGAATTCCCCAAAAAAGCATGATGGAAGGAAAAAAACTCTAACTATTAGAATTGTCCAGAAGTTAAGGGGCTTCTTCAAGGGGTGCTGGCTTTCCTTTCATTTGGATTAGATGGCTTTCTGCTTATAAGTAGGCTGGAGAAGGGAGTTTTCCTCTAGATTATAGACTGGAGTATGTGACTGCTGAAATACCCTCAAAGTTCTCTGATTTAGTCATCTTCCTAAACTTCCAATACGAGTATCATGCAAAGGTTTGTTCTTGGCCTTCTATTTGACTTGCCTTTGTCTTTTCTTCTTTCCTCCCCTTCCATTACCTTTTTCTTCTCTCCTCTTCTCCTCTTTCATCATTTCTCCTTTCCTTTCTTCTCTTCTTTCCTTTTCTTTTTCCTTTCCTTTCTTCTCTTCTTTCTTTTCTTGTTCTTTCTCCTTTCCTCTCCTCTCTTCTTCTTTCCCCATTTCTCCTTTCCTTTCTTCTTCTTTCCTCATCTCTCCTTTCCTACTTCCTTTTTTTCCTCATTTCTACTTTCCTCTCCTCTCTTCTTTCCCCGTCTTTCCTTTCTTCTCCTTTCTTCATCTTTCCCCTTGTTTCCTCTCATTGCTCCTTCCTTCTTTTCTCTCTCAATTCTTACTCTCTTCATGGAGGACCATCTTGATTTATGGTTTCATTAGCATAAGACTGGTCCTCAACCTTCAGTTCAGCATGTGTGAATAGCTGTATTCCTCAACTATAACAAACACCGACATGTCTATTTTAGAAATGAGAAGAGGCCCAGAAAAGGGAAATATCTCATACAGGCCTAGGAACTGTTCCTCTGACTTTGCTCCCAGCTCCCTTTCTCTGCTGCCTCATTATGGTACTCCGAGAGTCTCTCCTTTGGAAGGTAGGCGCCTGTTTTTGTAGTGAAAAGGACATTTATTTTCGTGTTTCAGATCAGCATGACAGCCTGTCACCCAGAAATGACTAGTTTCACTATCACAGTTCTGACAGAGCTTACTGTACCATCATTAGTGCTAGGTACCGGGAGACGTTTGGCAGCCCTCGATGTCAGAGTGGGCAAGGGGAAAAGAAGCCTTGATGGACAAAAGAAGGACCTGAGACCCGGTCCTCCACTCTAGAGAATGTATCTCTTTAGTTCATTTGGGAAAGAAGAGGGAAAATAGTGCTTCACTGTACAAAAATTTGCTTTCCTCATGACCTTTTCAGGAATGCAGCTCTTGTGTAAAGTGAGACACTGGTGCCAGCTACTTGAAATTCATTGTTATTTGGAATCTGCCAGCATCAGATGCCCTCTGACCGGGGTCATCGAACTTAAAGTAGCTGGCATTCCCCGGCCGACTGGATCGCGCTTCGCTGATATAATAGCTTGTTTAGTATCAAGATGACGTGGCTTTTGGGTCAGAGAGCTTGGGTAGTTTGGATAACTCCAAGTGTGACCAATAACTACCAAGGGGTCAGGAAAAGGGTTTGAAGGTCAACAGCTCCTCCCTCATCTTCCATTGCTGATGGGAGTAGGGGTACAACCTGAGACTCTGATGAGGCTCTCCTTTATGGAAGGCATTCTCTCTCCTGCTTGTTTCCCTTGATTACATCCTCCCTGGGACAGATGGATCATCTGAGGATGTAGCAACGTGGGATCCCTTCTAACTCCTAGTCAGAGGAGAAGAAGGAGGCTGGAACATAGGCAGGGGGGACTGTGGATAAAAGGGGGTACCAAGCACAGGAAAACATCTCTCTTCCTTCTCAGTTCAACAAGGATTTTACAGTTGCTATTCCTGTCTGTCAGAGCCTAGAAGAGCTAAGAAATTTTAAGGCTCCCGTAGAATTACTAACAATCTAATTGTTTAATCCAAGTGTGTGACTTGGTTTCTTGAAGTTTACCATCTCCTCTCTTTCTTTCCTTCCCTCTTCCTCCCTTCCTCTCTTTTTTCCTCACCATCTCCTTCTCTTTCTCTCTCTCTTTTCCTTTCTACAGAATTTTGACGTTTACAAAACTCTTTACATGCCAAAGGTCTTTTAATCCTTACTACATCCCTAGGAGATAGATTTTGCAGGTGGTGAAACTGAAACTCAGAAGTAAAATGACTTGTCCATGGCAACACAGCTAGTAGATATGAGGAGCAGGACTAGAAGCTGAATCAGTGGTTGCTGATTCCCAAGCCCAGAGTTTTCAGTAATTAGGACCCAGCCCTGGTTCTTGGAATAAAGTCCAGACTCATACCTGACAGAGAGCTCTGAGATCACTTAGTAAGCCCTCCACTTGACAGTGGGGAAACTGAGGCCTGGAGAGGTGAAGTCCCTTGCTTTTTAAATGCTTTATTTGCTTGTAATGGGAACAAACATTGAATCATCTGAATCCTGTCAGATTTTTGTCATTCCTTGACTTGACTGTATCTGGACAAATGCCAGTGAGTCAGGATATCACAGTCGGGCTTTTTAAGTGAAAATGCTTTGCCCATTTTTCCTTGTTGAGCCCCACCCCAATCCTGAGCAGTAGTTGCTTCAGCCAGTGCCCTAGTGGATGCATACAGGACTTGACCTGGAGTCAGAAATAGCCGAGTTTAGATCTCAACTTCAACCTTCTAGCTGTGGGACCCCAGGCAACTTTGCTCTCCACCTTGATTTTCTCATCTGTCAAGCGAGGATAATAACAGCACTAGCTTCCAAGGGTTGTTATGAGGATCAAATGAGATGATGTGATACATGGGAAGTGCTTTGCAAACATTGGATGCTCCTATAGCCAAGAAAACTGGAGCCAAATTAAATGGTATCAGTTGAACCAAATGATCCTTGAAGATACTTTGCCTAAAATAGCAGAAATGAAAAGTGATGTAGCCACTGCAGACTCCCGTGTCAAGTAACCTTTCCATTGACCCACACAGCCGTACTAGGGCTCCTAAGGAACGAAGCTCTGGCAACCTCCATGTTCTTTCTGTGAACTTTGGCATCTGTGAAAAATTCAAAGGAGAAAGTGGTTTGGAATTGGATTTTGCCAGCCCCACCACACTATTCCATCCATTATTGTTTGCATGCCGTAACGTCAGCTTTTCCTGCAAATGATTGCCACCATTTGTTTACCCTGCCCTGTTCTTTCCTGAGTAGATGGCACATTGCTGGCAAAAGTGAATGTAGTGCCCAGTGTGGCTTGGGCTACCGCACTCTCGATATCTACTGTGCCAAGTACAACAGGCCCGAGGGGAAGACAGAGAAAGTGGATGACAGTTTCTGCAGCAGCCACCCCAAACCGAGCAACCGGGAAAAATGCTCTGGAGAATGTAACACAGGAGGCTGGCGGTACACAGACTGGACAGAAGTAAGTCGGTTTTCTTTCTTTCTTTCTTTTGTTTTTCTTTTCTTTCTTTTTCTTTTTCTTTCTTTCTTTCTTTTTTTTTTTTCTGAGACAATTGGGGTTAAGTGACTTGCCCAGGGTCACACAGCTAGGAAGTGTTAAGTGTCTGAGGTCACATTTGAACTCAGGTCTTCCTGACTTCAGGGCTGGTATTCTATCCATTGCACCACCTGGCTACCCCAGTAAGTCAGTTTTAATTGTGGAAATATACACTTTAGATTTCAAAAAATTCCTCTGCTTTTGTCCATTCTTGGCTTCAAATTTTAAAAAAAATGTTTTATTGATATTTTTGTTTTCACACACACAGAGTTGGGTCTCAGGAACTAATTGTCAAATTATCAAGGATTTACACTTTGGAAATCCAGCAAAAGCAATAAAACTAGGACTTCATTTATTGTTTTATTCATTGTTTAGACTTAAGAAGAAAATGATGGAGAAAATGTTAATGCAGATTAAACTTAAAAGGATGTCCTATGCTTTGGAGAGCCAGTCGTTAAACACTTACTTACAAGTACACTGTACTGTGTACTGATTATTTTTATTTTTTAATATTTTAATATTTTAAATATCAGCTTCCCCCATCAGAATCCTCCCTTATAACAAATGAAAGTAATGAAGCAAAGGCAATTGACCCTGTATGATAGTGTATAGAGCATTTTACACCGTAGTACATGACCTCTCTCTCAAGAGAAGGGATGTGTGTTTTATTCTCTCTCCTCTGGAATCATCCTAAGATGGTCTAAGAATCAAGACTGCCTGGTCTCACTTGACCAGACTTCTTCTCATATTTGTTATTTTTATTTTTATCCTTTACAATATATATATTTTTTTTCAATAAAACTTGGTCAAAAAGTTAGAACTTCGTAGACCATAGGACCATAGATTTTAGAACTGGAGGAGTCCTTAGAGATCATCCAATCCAATGGCCTCATTTCTTACAGATGTAGAAATTGAAGGCCAGAGAAAGAAGTTGACCGATTTAATAATTAATCCTTCAGTATTTTGCAGGAAGTAGGCTGGCAGACCTTGGATTTGAACTGAGGTCCTTTGACTCTAAACTCATTGTTCTTGGCTCTGCACCCCATTGCCAAGATAGATCATTGCATGGACCTTAATTTTAGTGTCTGCTAGTTTTACATTATCATATAGATTATTCTTTTTATATAATGCTCATTGCTTTGCAATCCTTCACAGGTTAGTGTGATTTTTTTTCCCCTGGTGATCTAGTTCTAGCATTGAAATCACCTTGAACATGTGAATAGACTGATCCAATTCTCAGACTCTGGGGAAAAAAAAGATAGGCCAAAGACCCATTTGTTGCCTATATTTTAGGTCAACTATTTTTGTAATAGGAAGAAGGATTAAATCTCTGTAAGAAACTTCCAGCTGAGGAAACTTCCTCTACCAAAGCATGTCAGCTTCTTCTCTACAATTTCAAGAGAACTGTCTGGTCCCACTTGACCAGACTACTTCTCACATTTATTATGTTTTATTTTTATCTTTTACAATAGATTTTTTTCCAATAAAGTTTAGTTAAAAAGTTAGATAAAGTCAGAGATAAAAACCTTCATTTTCTATTCCTATTTTCTTCAAGTGCTCCAAGAGCTGTGATAGTGGAATACAGAGAAGACGAGCTATCTGTGTGAGCCCTCACAATGATGTCTTGGATGATAGTAAATGCAGACACCAGGAGAAGGTCACCGTTCAGAGATGTAATGAGTTCCTTTGTCCACAGTGGAAATCTGGAGACTGGTCAGAGGTAGGTCTGTGAATGAATGAATGAATGAATGAATGAATGAATGAATGAATGATTCAGCAAATTAGTGGGGGAAAAAATGAGCATTTACTGTGTGCCAGATATCATGCTATATCCTTGGAGTACAGATACAAAAGTGAGACATCCCCGTTTAAAGGACTTACATTATAATATGAGGAGATAACACATAAGATAGGAGGCTGGGCCCAAGGAAGGGTATTTGGATTTGATATGTCAACATATGGATGAATAGAGTCATTAGAGTATACACTTAATAAATCCCTTCGAGGAGCAATGGCATTATTGATTTGATTGGGATTACAGATCATGAGATTTGACAGATAAGAAGATGACTGAGATATAAAGTGAAACATGATTGGGACCCACTACATACAGTGGGTCATATGAAGTACACACTAATCAAAATGTTATAAATCCCAAGGAGAGAGTCCTTTTTTATTTAATATTTTTACTTTCCCCAGTTATATGTAAAACAAGTTTTACATTTGTTTTTAAAACTTCAAGTTCTTTCTCCTCATCCTCACTCTGTATTAAAAAGACACATGTGAAGTTAAGTATTCCATTTCAATATAAGTCATGTTGTGAAAGAAAACATAGATCTCCTTACACCCCCAAAAAAATCCTCAAGGAAAATAAAATAAAAGCATTTAATTCACTCTGTATTCAGACACAATCAATTCTTTCTCTGAGTCTGGATAGCATTTTTCATCACAAGTCCGTCAGAGTAGTCATGGATTGTTGATTATATTGCTTAGAATAGTGAAATCATTCACAGCCTATCATTCTACAACATTGCTATTACTTTGTACACACAATATTTCACTTTGCTTCAGTTCATGAAGGACTTCCCAGGTTTTTCTGCGAGCATCTTGCTCATCATTTCCCATAGTACAATAATATTCCATCATAATCACATACCACAGTTTATTCAACCATTTCTCAAATGATGGTCATCCCTTCAGCTTCCAATTTTTGTTTTGAGAAGAGAGCTATTATAAATATTTTTGTACATATGGGTTCTTTTCCTTTTTGTAAATCTTTTTTTGGGGATTCATGCCTAGCAGTGGTATTGTTAAGTTAAAGGATATGCATAATTTTATAGCTCTTTGGATATAGATAATTTTTTTGATTATTTATCAATTGGAGAATGGCACTCTCTTTGTTTAAAAACATAAATTTCAGTTTCCTATACACTTGAGAAATGAGGTCTTCATCAAGGAAACCTGATTCATACTTCTTTTTCTAATTATTATTGGCAGTTATTATTGCATTTCCCCCTTGTTTATTCAATTTTCTGTCTCACAAGGAGCAAGTTCTAGAGCTAAAAATGTTAAGGCTCTATGGGACACAGTCTCTTATCTAGAAGGTACATCAGAATCAAGATGGCCAAAGTCATTCTATACTATACTGGCTATACTGTATACTGGTATACTGGCTGTTGGCATTCATCCTGACTATTGTCTTTCCATTGGCTCTAATGATTCTAGAAGAGAGCAAGATTGATAATTTGCCCAATTCCACTTCACTTTAATCCAATTCACATGCAAGTCAAGATATCACTCATTGATGATGTCATTGGTCTTCTTCAAAATGAAGGATGCACAACAATATCAGAAGAGTAGAGAGAGATGGTCTGGATGTAAAGTGAAACCTAGCTGGGGCCAATGAGGGAGATGCATTGAGTGCTCAAACTTTCCTTTCTCTGATTGATTACATGATGTCTTCCCCACCCCTACCACAGCACTTCTTTATCTTTTCTTTTCTTTATGGTCTGAGCAGCTACCAGATGGAGGTAGACATTCTTAACTTTGAGTCCCCAAACTTATTTTGTCAAAAATGTATAATTAGTTTCTATTGTAATCTAAAGCATTTTATTTCATTAATTTAAAAATATTATTCTGTCTACACCTAGAGAAAGGATTGTAGGAACTGAGTGTTGATCACAATAT
Source organism: Sminthopsis crassicaudata (assembly GCF_048593235.1). Taxonomy (NCBI): domain Eukaryota; kingdom Metazoa; phylum Chordata; class Mammalia; order Dasyuromorphia; family Dasyuridae; genus Sminthopsis; species Sminthopsis crassicaudata. Next base: position 730,796,256 of record NC_133617.1, read on the forward strand.
AGCATTTTCACTCTTTTTGTTGTTTGCTTGCATTTTATTTTCTTTCTTACTTTTTTCCTTCTTGATTTGATTTTTCTTGTGCAGCAAGAGAATTGTAGAAATATGTATGCATATATTGGATTTACTATATATATTTTACCATGTTTAACATATATTGAATTATTTGTCATCCAGGGGAGGGGGAGGATTGGAACACAAGGTTTTGCAAGGGTTAATGTTGAAAAATTATCCATGCATATGTTTTGAAAATAAAAAAAAAATAATAATAATTTTTGAAAAAAAGAATCAAGCACAATTGAACAAATATATATATATATATATATATATATTATTCATAACTGTCATCAGATGGTCAAAGTAGTCCATAGTTTAAAAAAAGAAATTAAAAAAATCAAGAACCTCCCATCATCACATGACATTTAGAGTTAGACATTAGAAGCCACTGAGTCTATTTCCTCCCCCCTTCCCATTTTTCTGGTGAAGAAACTGAGGTACAGAGCAAGTAATGGAAATACAGATAAGGAAATTTATACTTGATATAAATAATAACTTCATAACAATCCAATCATGCAAGATATCCAAAAAAAGCATCTTTAATGCTTTCAGTTGTGGATTCTCCATTTCAGGAGATGGCCTCCACTGGCCAGATGCTTCTTGGAGTGATAATTCTTGTTCAATGATTAAGTGACTCTTGGTGCTTCTTCACCATTATTTTTCAACCATTAAATTCGAACCACCTAACCTTCTTTTTGGTAGATATTCCTCATAAAGGCTAGAATTTATGAGATAATTTAAATACATAGCTTTCACTCCTATAAGTACAAATACATTCTAAGATCTTTAAAAGTAGGGCCGATACTCATTTTGCCTTTGTATGGCACAGTGACCTACATATAAATGGATGTTTTAATAAACGATTGTTGGTTTGGATTGAGTTGACTATGGGCTGATTATACATTCACGGGACATTGAAGCAATTTAATTAAAACAAACTAGCTCTACTTTATGTGCTATATAATTTATTTTTGGTACACCCACTCCAACACTAGGCAAGCTATGTGAGAAGGGCCACTTGGACTCAGGAAGAGATCAGGTCTCCCCACCCCCAACCCCGAAGCATCGTCCAGGAGTAGCCTTGCCTTACACGTGTCCTGTTCTCCATTTCCCCCCTTCAGTGCTTGGTCACTTGTGGAAAGGGGCACAAGCACCGCCAGGTCTGGTGTCAGTTTGGTGAAGAGAGGCTGAATGACCGACTGTGCGACCTTGCCACCAAGCCCGATTCGGTGCAGACCTGTCAGCAGCAGGAATGTGCATCCTGGCAAGTAGGGCCGTGGGGACAGGTATTTTAAATGACAAGGTTCTCGACTACATTCTTTCCTCTCTAGACAGACGCTGAGAAGGGACGTGCCGTTGGAGGGGATTAAACATGTCCCCAGCATGCCATGCAAGGACTGGAACTGGTCAGCAGTCAGGCAGATCTAATTTAATTGGCAAAATCATTCTGCCCTCGTTCCCTGGGCTGCTATTTCTTTTGTGGTCCTTGCTGCACACGTCCATCCTGGGGCTCGCAAAGCCGGCCAGAGACCATAAGCAATCAGCCGGATTAATGCTAGAGGTTATTCTTGGCTACGGCTTTCTTAGAGTATGTATGTTACAAATATAATATGGCATGTCTGGTGCAAGAGGCAGCTTGAGATGGTGGGGAAGGAGGTTGGTCTTAGTGTCAGGGAGATCTGCCTCTGTCCCATCCAAGATGTGTGGACTTGGCCAAGTCACTTACTCTCTGAGTGCCCCAAGCAACTCTCTTAGAAATGTATTTGCATGGTGGCCGGATTTCCAGGCCTATTATAGCAACAACTCAAAAAACAAACAGTAAAAATAAACAGTGAGATGCAAACAGTAGTGACTAGAAGGACTTGGGAGAACCAGATTCAAGTGCTATCTTTGATGTGTGCTGGCTGTGTAATCCGGCAAATTACAGAAACTCACAGTGATCCCTAAAACCTTATAAGACTAAGTTATAAAATACTCATCTGGATCAATGGAAGGGGAGGGGAAAGTGAGGCAAAGGAGAAATTTCCCAAAGCAGAATTTCCACAAAATCATGAAATGAAAAAAGTGGATCTTTCCCTGCCTTCAAATCAGCTACTACACTTGCTAACTGTAAAAGATGAGAAAAGATTCAGAGGAGGCTTCACATGGGTGCTGGACAGAGCCTCATGGAGGGACTATGGGGGAGCAGAAGGAAACTGAGCTGACTTTTCAATCTCTAGGTGTCCTATTTGAGGAAAGCCTCTGGAACATTTAAGTTTCAGATATAGGATGAGGAATCAGAATCCTGTCAGTACAAAAAGGACAAGAGTGGGGGCCATTTGGGTGAAAAAGTCACAGTAATTGTGAGACTTAAAAGCCCAACTGTGTATACTGAAGTCCTAATCATCGATAAAAAAGAAGAAAAATGAATTTAGCCTCGTCAAGATAAATACCTAATAATTGGTTAATGGTTTGGACTGAATTTGAGATGGGCCAATGAGACATTCACTATTCATTGCCAATGCTTAATTAAAATAAATAAGCTATACTTTATATGCCATATAATTTATTTTTAAAGTGCATTCTAAACCTGGGCAGGTTGTGTGGGAAGGGAGATACTTGGATTTAAGGAAGGGATCAATTCTCTTCCCAAAGCCCCATCCACAATAAGAATTGGTATGGCATGGGTGGCAAATTCAAATAGAAACAAGTTCCTGTGCCTTGGTACATACTTAGGAAACCACAAATTAATATTCTCTCAATTGTATTGTATTTTTATTTATTTTGTTCAACATTTCCCATTTAAATTTAATCACCTAATGTTTTTACCAGTTTGATATCTCTGGCTAAAGGACCTTGAAAGATGATTTTGTCTCCAGGGAAGAGATAGTCCCTAAAAGAGTAGTTCTTTCCTTGAAAGTCTCCTTCATTCAGACATTTGAGCTGCTTGTTGTACTGAACCTCATTCCTAGAATCTTGCCATAAATTAAGGCATGATAACTGTTTTCAATGGGAGTCAATCAATCACCGTATATTATGTGCCATGCTATAGGTCAGGGGTTCTCAAACTACGGTCCATGGGCCACATGCTGCCCGCTGAGGACGTTTATGCGGCCCCACCGGGTTATGGCAAATGGGCTGAGGGGCGGAGACGGAGTGTGAGCTTTTGTTTTTACTCTAGTCCGGCCCTCCAACAGTCTGAGGGACAGTGAACTGGCCCTCTATTTAAAAAGTTTGAGGACCACTGCTATAGGCACTATGGGTATAAGCACAAAGAATGAGACAGTCTTTAACCACAAGAGGCTTCCAGTGTGAGAAACAACTCCACAAAATACTTGCAACATAAATATCAACGTAGCAAAGACAAAGATCTACAAAGTCCTTAAGTAGAGGAAATTTGGAAGGGAAGTTTGGTCAGGGTCAGGAAAGGCTCATGCAGAAGATGGTGTTTAAACAGCATCTTAAAGAAAGGATGCAGTGAAGCAAACAAAGAAGGACAGAAATGCTTCTTAGGAAATCCCTTAAAGAGTACTTCTTCTCTCCTTCCTCCTGTTACCCAACACCATCTGTTCCTAAAATCATAGACCTTGAATGGGAGCATCTAATCCAAGTCTCTTCATTCCTCTCTTCAAATAGTTTTTGGAGCCATTTTTTTCACCTCTCTTATGTATATTTTATATTAGAAAAAAGCTTTGAACTCCTAAGCAAGACTGAGTAGAAAAAGGAGAGTTACTTTATTTCAAATACCTCCTCTGTCCTTAAGTCATTTGGAGAGCAGGGTCAAAGGGCAGAGCATGTCATAATGCTGTCACATTTTTTGAATGTGTGTCCATCACGACTAGGAGATTTCTTTTATGTCCTGTGTTTATCAGAGCGGCTCTGCCTTACTCACAGTTGGAGAATCTAATCTTCTACCTGGTTGAGTTCTGGGTTATTTCTGCTTCAAGTGATCCAGATCATTTCTGCTTCAGCTAGAAACCCTGAGGGTCGTCCCCCCCCACCAGATTCATTCATTCTTTTAGATTTTTTGGACTAGGTGAAAGGGAAGATTCTTTGCCTCAGTTGCTGCCTAGTCTTAATCACTGGATGGGTGCAGTATCAGTCAAACTGAATCTTATTGAAGATTTAGCTTAAAAAGGCCAAAGTCTCCTATCTCAACCAGGGCCATCTTCATCATCTTGATGTATATCTTGCCACTGGACTCAGATGGCTCTGGAGTGGACAATGAGGCAGCTTACTTAAACTCTCACTTATATCCAGTTCACTTTCATGTCACTGTCATGAATGAAGGACAAACAATAATGATTCAGATAGTCTCCTTGTTTTACCTAGCTTGCACAGGTGCTAGGCCCTTGACTCCCTTGAGTTGCAGGATCCTTGCCCCTTTCCTTTTGTTTTGTGGAGAGAATCTTGGCTGAGGTCTCTGTGCCCTTGTGTTTTCTTTCTTTTTTTTTTTCCTCCAGTGCAGTGTGACTTGTGGCCAAGGCTATCAGATGCGAGCTGTCAAATGCGTCCTTGGAGCTTATTTGTCTGTGGTTGATGACAATGAGTGTAATGCTGCAACCCGACCAACCGACACCCTGGTAAGAATCATGTCAGTGAGGATGCTCAATTCACTGGTGTTGTGCTTTGACCACTGTGCTGCCCAGTCCCAATCCTTGAAGTCCCCCCCTCCCCTGTGTCTGCTCTGGTAAAGTCTGTGGACAGCTCAGCACATCTGGAGCTTTGGCTCTGTCGCTTGGAGATTTGGGCCAAGAACCGAGACCATATGAAATATTAATTTGTTTCAGGTTTTATTATTTTGATGGTGCAGTTTTATTCTGGTTGTTAGTTTGTATAAGAGACAGCATGACATAATGTCTAGGGCAGCAGTGTCAGAATTCAAACAGAAACAGTGACCACCAAACCACAGGCTACATTTCGATTTAGAAAACCACACATTAACATTATTTGGGTTCCATTGTATTTTTATTTACATTCTCAAATATTTCCCAATTACATTTGTATCTGATTCAAGTGGTCTATGTTTGACAGCACTGGTAGAGAGTGCTACATTTGATAGCAAGAAAACATAGGTTCAAATACTGCCTGAGACACTTCATGATTAAGGTTTCCAAACTAAATCCTGCCTGAGATACTTAATGGTTAAGATTTCCAAACTAAATTTCTTAATTTCACTATGCTTCAGACAGCTCACTCCGCAGGATTTAAATACACACTGGAAACACTGGAAATCAGAACGTACGTGTGTGTGCGTGCGTGCTTGTGTTTAGATTTGTAATACGAATTAACTTTTTAAGAAAAGAAAGAAATATTTAGGGGAAAAGCATGTTCATTCCATGATAAATTATAATATCAGCATATATTCTCATTGAATGAAATAGGAGGAAAATAATTCCACAAATTAGGATCTTTTTTTACATTTCTGTTATGGAAGGTATGTTAAGTTATTTCGCAAATACAAGTATTGGGATTCCCCAGTAGACTTCGTTTGGATCCCTCCTGCAAAATATAAAGTCCATATGGAAATTCAAATGAATTCCTTTTTTGATAGTCACCTATGACCACAGATAACTTAAACAAATAACTACCGCGGCCAATAGAAGTATGAACAAAATTCTGATTAATTTTCTGTTATGGACACCATCTGTTGGGATTTAGCCGAGCATAAAATAGCATATCCATGAAATAGGGTATACTATTACCCAACATATTTTTTATTAAAAATTAAAAATTAAAAATTTTATTAATTCCAAATAACTTAAAATTATAAACACTTTTTAAAATGCTGATTCTGTAGCACTGCATTTGGGTTCAGTTCAGGACTGTCAAATGAGGATGGTTCCTCCCAATACTACGATCCCATTTTGCTATAGTCTCTTTATATGCTCAGTTCTTTTGCATGCTATTGATAAAATAATGAAATGAAAGGATAAATGAAAAAAACATTTATTAAGCATTTACTATGTGTCAGGAACTGTAGGGAGTGCAAAAACAAGACCTTCTCTATCCTCAAGAAGCTTACCTTTTAGTCATTTATAAAGGAGCTAGAATTAGAAGTGTTGGTGAAGTTTTACACTTGGAAGCAGAACTTATGCAAGAGAGTGTCATGGTGGGGCTAGAAACAAGCTAAAATAGGTCAAAGCTCATATATTAAGATTCCAGGGACTCAGAGATAGCACTTCATTTGCTTATTTATATATTCATTCATTCATTTACTTGTTTATCTATTTATCTATTTATTTATGTGTTTGTTTATTTATTTATTTAGCTGAGGCAATTAGGGTTAAATGACTTACTCAGGGTCACACAGCTAGGAAATGTTAAGTGTCCGAGGTCAAATTTGTACTCAGATCCTCCCAACTTCAGGGCTGGTGCTCTATCTGCTGCACCACTTGCCTATATACTATAACAATGATAGCTAACATTTTTCTTAGAAGTTCAAAGTTTATTAATGATTTTGCACCTGTCATTTCATCTGGACCCTATAATAATAACTCTGTGAATATCATCTGTGTTTTTCACATGAGAAGACAGAGGCAGGAAGTAATTTAAGTGGGGTCCCACAGCTATTCAATGTAGGAGACAAGATTCAAAGTCAAGTCTCCTGACTCCATATCCAATACTCTACCCATTATCCCACCCATTATCTCTCATTGTTTATCCTCATGCTTTATCTAAGCATTTCAATTTCAGACTTTATATAGAAACACTTAGTTTAGTACATGGAAACTTCCTCATTTAGGAGCATGTTGGATCTTTATTTGATGAAGCTCTACCATGCTATAAATATTAGATTAAAATCTGCTTCCTTAGTTTAAAAAAAAAAAAAAAGCTCTCCTTATTCTCTCTGAGTTTTTCCCTTACAAGGAGATTTCTTCCTGTTTTCAATCCTATGCAATTTATATTTTTCTTGTGGTATTTCTTTTCTGACTTGCATTATAGTGATTTGTATATTTGTCTTGATACCTCCTGCCCCCTTGGGAGCGGGAATTAGCTCTTAGGTTTTTGTATTCCAATATTCCAGTGTGTTGTTTCGCATCTAGGTACTTAATCAAATACGCTGCATTGAATTAACTTCTTTATATAAAGAGGATACAGCACAATATTTTATGGTTTGGAAGAGACATCTATTTCCTCCATTTTTTTTTTTTTTTTTTTTACATTTGGCTCTCCCAAATTATTCTTTGGCATCATCAGAAAGAAAGCAAAACACTTGATCCAGCTTAGCAGATTCGTGCCTTATTATAGGTCCTCATTTTTGGAGTATGTGAATAGCATTTGGCCTGCAAAATGAACAATTTGTCATGAATAACAATTTCATCCACTCATTATAATGTGTAAGAATGGACTGTCTGTGGAATAATCTCAGTCTTAAACTAAAACGGTTGTGGGAAAGTATTAACATGCTCCTATTTAGTAGCTGGGAGAGTCACCCTCTGATTTTTCATTAACCAGCAAAGTAATAAATAGGATTTTAGATTCAGAAGAAAACTTAGATGTAGGAACCCTTTTATTTCTTCACAAGGAAAATTGAGGTCCAGTGAAGAGTTTATCTAGAAATTTGACCTTGATTTGGATAAAATTTCTCATCCTATTCCAGTAGAAAATACGAAGAAAGTTAAGCAAGATAATAGTACAATTAAGTCAAACAGGGACTGGTTAAATTTCTTTCACCAAAGATAGTCATTCATTAATGATATTACCTGGAAGGAAACTTCTAGTGGAATGTCCCAGGCACTTGACCCTGTGCTGTTTAACATTCCTATCAGTCGCTCGGATAAAGATTTAAGTGGCATTCTTAACCGAATTCAAAGATGACACAAACCTGGGAAAACTAGCTGACATCATCTGTGAAAGAGTCAGGTTTTAACAATATCTTGAAAGGATAGAACATGGGGCCAGTCCAGTATAATGAATTTTAATGAGCACCAAAGGCTAAATATAAAAAGTCTTATCCTCGGGTTCAAAAAAATGACTTCACAAGCACTATACAAACAAGGAAAAACTCTACAGCATTTAGCTGGAAAAAATCATGAGGTTTTAAATTTATTGTAAGCCAATCATATGTCAATAGTCCCTGAAGTTAAAGGCAGCCTTATGTTGGGTTATAAGAAATCTAGCATTTAGAAGTAAAGAAGTAAGAGTTTCTTTGCATTCTGCCAGTCTTCCATAGCTAGTTTATTATACTCCAGTGAGCTCCATTTAAAGAACATTTAGCAACTGCAAAATATCCAGAGCTGGGCTTCCAAAATTATAGAGGATCTTGAGTCCCTGGAGGAAGAAGGGATGGCAAGCCTGCAGAAGAAATGACTAGGGAGATCAGGACATGTGTGCAGCTTCCCAATATTTGTTGAGCTGTCAAATAGGAACAGAATTTACCTTGTTCTGTTGGGCTCCAAAGGACAAAAACAGGAACAGGAGGGTAGAAGAACAAGATCGAGACTTAATATCAAGATAAACTTACTAACAGTTGGAACTGTCCAAAAATAATATAAGTTGCCTTGGGAAATCATCAGATGGATTTCCCCTTATTAAAGAACTATCTGAATTGTATAAATATATTTGCATATATTGGATTTAACATATATTTCTACCATCTTTAACATATATTGGACTACTTGCCATTTAGGGAGGAGATGGGGGAGGAAGGTGAAAATTGGAACACAAGGTTTTGCAACGATTAATTTGAAGAATTGTCCATGCATATGTTTTGAAAAATAAAAAGCTTTAAATTAAAAAAAAAGGAATAGCAAAGTAAGTTAAAGAGCATAATTAAAGCAGAGTTATGAGGGATAGGAAAGATTTGTGTAGGGGGAGTAAGTGTATGTGTGTGTGCCTATGTATGTGCATGTGTATATCTATATATGTATACGTAAATATATCCTTGCTTAACTGTAGCCTGCTTGGGGAAGTTGAGGGAGGATGAAAAGAAAAAAAAAAAAGAATAAAGTAAAAAAAAAAGTGCACAGTAGAGAACAAAAAAACTAACTATAAGGAATAAAGAAAAAATAGACACATAAAAAAAAAAGAACTATCAGGCATTTTGTTGAGGGAACTTTCATTTAGATGGGAACTGGATGGCCACAGAGGTGCATTCTAATTCTGAATCCTGAATATATATATATATATATATATATATATATATATATATATATATATATATATATATATATATATATATATATATATATATATATATATATATATATATATAGGTCTGACCTGAAGTTTCACAAATCGTTAGTGGAAGACTTGAGACTCTCCTCCCCATGCTTCTATAATTTGGCCATTTGCTTGTTTCTTGGACAGGACTGTGAATTAATGTCTTGCCAACCTCCACCAGCTGCACCTGAAGCAAGAAGAAGCACTAACATTCAAAGAACCCAGTGGAGATTTGGATCTTGGACTCCAGTAAGGAATTGAATGGATAAAGAGGCTGGGGCAGGGGAGAGAGGATGAGGAAAGAGTGATGGATGGGATTTTTTTTTTTAAGATGTCATTATTAAAACTGGGCCACTGCCTGGTGAGAAAGTTTTCATAACGCATCTTCATGTCTATCAACCCCAGTGCTCAGCAACATGTGGAAAAGGAACCCGGATGAGATATGTCAGCTGTAGGGATGATGAGGGCTCAGTGGCAGATGAGGAAGCCTGTTCTACTCTCCCTAGGCCATCAGCAAAGGAAGTGTGTGCCGTGACCCCTTGTGGGCAGTGGAAGGCCTTGGATTGGAGCCCTGTAAGCAAGGGGATTATGGATTTGGGGCTGGGGTGATTGGGTTTGGGTAGCGGTGGTGGTAACATCAAAGGGCTAGAAGGCCATGTTTCATTCACTTAACAGCTGGGTTGTAATAATTGCATTTATTTCGTGATTTCTCTCCTACCGCGTCCATGCACAAAATGCACATTTTCTTCTTCTCTGTATGACCATATGACGGGCGTGTTTCCTTTCTGAATGTCCATCACAGTGCTCCGTGTCCTGTGGACAAGGTAGGGCAACTCGGCAGGTGGTATGCGTCAACTACAGCAATCAGGTAGTTGACCGGAGCGAGTGTGACGTGGATTATATCCCGGAAACGGAACAGGACTGCTCCATGTCGCCCTGCCCGCGCCAGAGCCATGACCGGGACATGCCCCAGCACCCCTTCCAAAACAAGGACTACCATCCCAGAAGTGCCAGTCCCAGCCGCACCCATGTGCTCGGAGGCAACCAGTGGAGAACCGGACCCTGGGGGGCAGTAAGTATTCCCATAGGCGGTTCTCTGGAACAGCTCTAGTGAGCAGAGTCTGAGGGGAAACTGAGGAAGCCTCCCTGGGGCATCGCTTTGGTCTCCAGGCAGCAGCACTGGACATTTTGATTTGATTTAGACAGACTATAAAACAGAATTGTGGGAGCTAACGCCTGGCCACGTGACCACATTTACAGGCACTTATGAAGTAGCAATGGCTTTAGGGACCTCACTCCTGTAGAGTATCGAGCTTTCTGCTGTAAGATGACTGTTATGGTCTGGTGGTCCACAGGGGGCATATTGGGACTGTGATTATGATAGATCCTCCCAGAGACTGACAGCTCTGATCTGTGGGGAAATTAAGCAGAGAGGGAAACTTTTATAGGAGATTTTGAAATGAAAGCAATTTTCTTCCTTGCTATCTTCAAGATAAATGCACTCTCAAAATGACAGAGCTGCCACGGAATTGGAGGAAGATTATTACCCTGGATTAGGAGGTAAATGCTAGTGTAGCTAATGTGATTGGCATGATGAACAGGTAAATTAGCACGAGCTTGTGAGAATCTCTAAAATCAGCAAAGGGAAAGGGGCCTTAGAGAATTCTCATTCTTTCTCTCTCCTCCCTCCTTCCTTCTCTTTCTTCCTCCTTCTCCCTCTCTCTTTTTCTCTCATCTCTCCCTCTTCTCTCTTCTCTCTCTGTCTGTCTGTCTCTGTCTCTATATCTTCCTCTCTCTCTGTATGTCTTTCTTTCCTTCTCTGTCTCTCCCTCCTTCCTTTCCCCTCTTCTCTCTCTGCTTATGTCTATCTCTCTGTCTCTGTCTCTCCAAAAATAAATGATGAGGTGAAACACCAAGAAACTGCTTGATTTCATTGAGGGACAGGTGAACTTCATGCAAAATATAGCGATCCCAGGTATTCTTAGCCATGTGTAAAGATAGTAGGAGTTTACTAATTGACCTGCTTGATGTTTAGTTGTTGTTTAGTTATGTCATCACGTCTAACTATTTGTGACCGCATTTGGGTTTTTCTTGGTAAAGATACTGGAGCCTTCTCCAGCTCATTTTACAGATGAGGAAACTAAAGCAAACAGGATTAAGTGACTTGCCCAGGGTCATACAGCTAGTAACTGTCTGAGGCTGGATTTGAACTCACAAAAATGATTCTTCTTGATTCCCAAGGGGCACTCTATTCACTCTGCCATCTAACTGCCCAATTGTTATGCAGTTCCCTTTTAAAGAAATGGTTTCTTGTTGATTCTCTGATTAGTTGAATCTCATATATTTAATGGATGAAGAGCACTGGACTTCAGGAAGAAAGGTGTCAGTTTTCCACTATGGGCATGAGTCAATAAATTGGCTTTATTTTCTGAGAGGAATATTTATACTTGAAAGTTCTATATGGACTAGCCTTTGATCTTCTTCCCTCTTTTTCCTCCCCTTTTCTCTCCTCCCCCTTATCTTTCTTTTCTTATGTTGTAAAGGATTTAGATTTTGAAGGATTAAAGAGTGCCTAATGGAGATAATCTCTGAGTACCCCATGATTCTTCCTGTTTCAAGAAACTCAAAACCCATACCCATGCATTGTAATGATAGCTTTTAATGCTTCCCCAGAGAAAGATGCAATTATTATTTGGGACAACCTCGGCCACCTTGTCTTCCTTTCAGGATTAAAAACCTTGCCTCTGGGCAGTGTTCCAATTCCTTTAGGATTTGGTCCATTGACTCTTCTAGCCTTGGCCAATCCCATTCTTCCCCCTTTGTGCACAGAGGCTTTAGGCCTAACTAAGTAAAGCTGTCCAGTCTTGGCTTGACACACCTGCTGCCTTTGCTCTTTAAGACAATCAAGTGTTCATAAAACCTTTACAGACTAAAAAAAAAAATGGAGTCACCAATGAAGTCTGGTTGCAATTGGCAGGCCATTTTGTAAGAATGAAGTTTGTATCTTTTTTAAAAAATGAATACAGAAGAGTAGTCTTTGTCTACATCTTACTTGCAAACAGTACAACTCTCCAAAGCTCCGTCCTTCTTGTTAAAGGACTGGTTGATGGAATGACAGTTTCCCCTTATACTTCCATCAGTCTCACTTGGATTTAACTGATGTGGAGAGAGTGAAAGAAAGGTTTTCTTTTTAAAGATAATCACCCAGGGAACACAGAAAGCATGCTAGGAAAATCAAAGGTGTTCAGATCACTGAGCACCTGGAAATGTCAGTGAAAAGTTCTGGCTGACACAGGGGATAAATCGCTAGTTCCACAGTTATTGTGATATCCAAAGAAATGCCAAATAAAACTTATTAGAGTTGTAAGCATAGCTATCAAATTGACAGGTGGGCATTGGTGTAAATTCCCAAATCAAAAACCATAAATACCCAAAGAGGTAGCATAGTAAAAATAAATTAAAAATTAAAAAAAAAATAATAGTAGACCAGCATTAAAGTGCAAAATATCTGGGTTCAAATCCCACCTTTGACACATGTTGGCTTTGTGACCTTGGGTAAAACATTTAATCTCCCAGTGCCCCCAGGCAACTCTATGGGACAGGAGTTCCTGACACTGATGAAATTGCAGGTCAAGGACAAAGTAAACATCTAAGTGAAAGAGTTAAAAATTTACTAAGTATTGGCCTACTAATGGGCAGAATAAAATCATAAAAAGAGCCCAGTTTTAGGGTTAGGGTCTGCTCCTACAGAATCAAGCATATTGTCCAGAGCCAACCCAAATACCCAATTTCTTTATCAGGAAAATGATGAAGTTGAAACAACTGGTCTCTCCTAGGGAAGCTCTGAGCCTCTGTGTAGACACTGTGCTTAGACATTGAGCAAATTGGGGAAGATACAATTGACATGATCACTGCCCTTGAAGCCTTGTGGGAGAGATGACTTAGGGAACTAAAACAGCTTGAGAACTGTAGGATGGAACAGTAGAGTAGAGAGCTGAGTCAAAATAAGCACTTGCAATTTTGAATGGCAAAATTATTTTTTTTTAAATCTCATTCTTTGACCTTTCAGAAAGTTGCTGTGAAGATGACATGAAACAATAAATGTGATTGTGCTTGGAAAATAAAACAAAAATGTTTTCTTTTCTTCCTCTTGTTTTTTAAAGGCCTTTTAAAATCATAATCATTTTTAGATAGGTGTTCCTCTCTGCACCCCATATTCCCATTCACCCACATACACACACAAACATCATCCTCTTCTTCACTCCTCCCATATCGTAAAGAAAGCAAATGTGATTCACCAGCTCCATTGGCCAGTTCTCACTATGTATCCAGGACTAAGAGGGAATGGTCCCATGACCACCTGCTCCAGTCAATTCAGGGCACTGCATTTTAGGAAGAAGCATTTTAATGATTAGATAAGTTATTAACACTTGAAGAAGCAAGCAAGTCTCTTTGCAAATGATCTTAAAGTACTCCTGAAGAATGCTCTTCATTTGAGAAATAAACCTGCTTTTCCATAAGAAAGCTTAGATGGCTTCAGAGTCCATAGTCAAAGCTTCTCCTTTTTACAGATTAGGAAACTGAGACCTAAACCTGTTAAGATACTTACCCAAGATGACTCATATAGTAAGGTACCAAAAGCTAGTTTCATTTTCTGTTTTTCTAGGATTGTTGTTGGTTTTTCAGTTAGCGTTAGCTATTAACTTTTTCATTTATAGTCGCACAATTATTTTGTTGAATATCTGTCTCCCATATGTCCAAGGTGCCTATAGGTTTAGAAGAAGCATAAAATGGGGCAGCTAAGTGGCAGTGTGGAGCAACCAGCCCTGAAGTCAGGAGGACCTGAGTTCAAATGTGACTTCAGACACTTAACACTTCCTAGTTGTGTGACTCTGGGCAAGTCACTTAACCCCAATTGCCTCAGCTAAAAAAAAAAAAAAAGAAAGAAAGAAAGAAAGAAAAAACATGTCTCTCATTTTCAGGATACTTAGAATACTTAATTGTACATAGACTTGGGGCTGCTAAGTGGCTCAGTAGATAGAGCACCAGCCCTAGAGTGAGAAGGACTGAGTTCAAATCAGGCTTTCAATATTTGATACTTATTGCTATGTGATCCTGGGTAAGTCACCATCGTCTCCCCATCCTCCCAAAAGTATGTGAACTCTTCATGATGACTTCTCATCATTTTGTGAGTTTTTAAGATATTTCGAGATTTCACCCCACTGGTCCATCACATGTAGTTAGCTCTTATTGTAGCAAAAACAAATTTCTTGAATCATTTTGTTTCAGTGCTCCAGTACGTGTGCTGGTGGGTTCCAGCGGCGAGTCGTTGTCTGTCAAGATGAGAATGGATATGCTGCCAATGACTGTGCAGAGAGACTCAAACCTGATGAGCAGAGATCATGTGAATCTGGCCCGTGTCCTCAGTGGGCTTATGGCAACTGGGGAGAGGTGAGGTCACCCACTGCCTTCTTTTCATTCTGTTTATGGCTGATTGCCTCATTGTTAAGTTGATCTGGGGTTGTGGGGCCAGGACAGGAGGCAGGAAAAGAGACTTGGAGGAAACCAGGATTTGGGATTTCATTCATGTTGGAATCTGCCTTCAAGCAATCTCTCTACCTACCCTGATGTCTATTGACAACTCCTGTAACTTTTCCTGCCCAGAGGAGGCTTTAAGAGTTAAATGGCTAGTCCAAAGTCATACAGTTACTGTATGTCAAAACAAGGAATAAAATCAAGTATTTCTTGATTCTGTGGCCAACTTTCTATCTACTAAACTGTGTCTCCTTTCCCATAGGTGATACATATTAAATGATATACAAATATCTATGAATTCTGCCTCCAGCACTTCCTAATAGATCAGATATTTATTAAACTCCTACTATGTACAAGACCTGCCATAAGTTCTGGAGATAAAAAGAGAGCACTTTCCTTCCCAGCCTCATTTAAGGCCTCTGAACCTCAGTTTCCCTATTTATAAAGTGAGGATAATGCTACCTACTGGTGTATCTTATAGGATCTTCAAATATATAAACAGCTTTGCAAACTTTAAAGCTATGTGTCAGTTCTGCCATTATTGTTCTTATTAAATTCAATTTTTTTTTGGATTATTAAGGCAATCATCTTGAATTATCACCTATTTTTATGGATCTTTCAGGAAGATCCAGCAGCCAACCGTTTGCAGCCTTTTAAAGGTGTTTTAATGATTAAATGAGTAATTAGTAGTTAATATAAGAAAACACTCACTGGAGCAGTATTGACTTTTGCCTCATTATTAATGGGTTTAAAGCATTCCAAGAGTTTATTTCCTTTAGCAAGTAAATATTTTTTTTTCTCAAGTCCTCTTTTCATTTGAGGAAGAAGCCTGTTTTTTTTTTTCCTTTTTCTTTTTTTTTTAAATTTATTATAGCTTTTTATTTATAAGTTATATGCATGGGTAATTTTACAGCATTGACAATTGCCAAATCTTTTATTCCAATTTTTCCTCTCCTTCCCTCCATCCCCTCCCCCAGAAGGCAGGTTGACCAATACATGCTAAATATGTTAAAGCATAAATTAAATACAATATCAGTATACATGTCCAAATAGCTATTTTAAGCCTACTTTTTTCATTCAATCATAGATTCCCATGATCCACAACCAGGGAAAGAAATCCCAGAAGCACTCTGGCCTAGTGCCTTTTCATTGAACAGATGAGGAAACTGAAGTCCAGGGAGATGAGGGATTTGTAGTAAGGGGCAGAACTGGGATTTCAGCCCAAATCCCCTGACTTTCAATCCAGTTCCTTTCATGCAATGGGCTGCTTCTGTTTACTGGTTCCCTGTGCTCAGAAGACACCCAATATTCTGAATTTGGAAAGCTTTAATGCATGCAGTGCGATTATTCCCATCTGAGCTGTCTTTTGCTCTTTAGAATGAATAATTATTAATTCATCTTCTATTTTTTAACTCCTCAGCTGTTGTTTGTTCAAAATTCTAATTTGCTGGGCCATGAAGTTTGTCTTGAAGTAGCTAAGTTCATTTCTAGACACTTTTGAATTCTCAGGATAGAACAGACAAAGAGATCGTGTTGAACTCTTGTCAACTATAAAAGTAAATATACTAAATATTATGTAACTAAGTAAATATGAGGATTGGAGGTTGAAAAATAATCTCACATGAAAACCTTTTGAACCTAGTGGGTATATCGTTCCAAATATTTGTGTCACTACAATCATTTATTTATGTTCAGTTGTGTTAAACAAGTAACTAATAGGCCACAAGCAGCAGTCAAGATTTTGGTTGGCTTCCATCATCTCATATTGGCAGACTCTGTTTGGAGACTAGAAGAGGAAGCTCTGCTTGGGGTGGGGTGGACATGCTGCCAGTTTCCCTGAACTCTTTGGAAAAGTCACCCTCTCTCTTCCATGACTCTCTCCCCTGGGATTATGACTGGACTTCTGCTGTTGCAGAAGAGTTAAGAGTTGTGCGTGATTTAGGTTGTCGTCACCAGCCAGAGGATGCAGGTTTTTGTGGGAGCCCTGGCTTGTGACATCATGGCATCAGGAAAATGAAATCCCTTCCTCCCCAGCCTGTTACCCAAGAAACACAATTTTGTTCCATTATGAGAAGGCTTTGATCTCATCAGAAATCAGAACTTCCCCTCACGTTCCCATCAACTTGCTTATTCATCTTTACAGAATGCAGTGTTTGTTCAAGGAAATGGAGTCGGCTTTAAAACCACTTGATGCAACTAAAGAAAATATAAAACATTGGAATTAAGAAAGCTTTTTTGACATAGCTGGCAATTCTTAGATATATATGTCTAGATAATTCTTACACATCAGTAAATCTTTTGGTACAATGCAGAGAGCCAGTGCTCTGGAGCTAGAGGTTCTGAGTTCAAATCTCACCTCTCTGATTCTCCTTACTAAAACTATTGCCTGTAGTACTTTATATTTAAAGAATTCTCATGTTCCTTTCTACAAGTGGCAACCATGTTCATGCTTGAAGTGTTATATTTTGGGGGAAAATATCATCATCTGATGACCAGCATACTGGTGATGATTCTTTCTGAACTTAGGTCAGATGATCTTTTGATAGTAATCCCAGAGTTTGTCTAAGAAAACACACATACTTCCCTAATTTGACAGGTCTCACAAAAACCTGTGTCTTCTGGCCTTGCCTTCTAGCCCCCAGGTCACTTCCATACCAAAAGGAGATATAGAACAGAACATTGGTGGAGATTACTTATTATATTATTATTAATTATATTAATATTAATTAATAATATTAATATATTTTATATATTATAGACCTTATTTTCCATTCAAAATATGGTCCCATTTATCAAATTCCTGCCCACCCCCTGTTCTCTTGGGATTCCATTGTGATTGAAAAATTGCCAGCACCCCCCCCAAAAAAAAGGCCTTCCGACCCCTGCTTGTTGTTAAGATGATCTTCACCCATTTCTATCATTTTTCAGTGCACCAAGCCATGTGGTGGAGGAACACGGACCAGACTGGTGGCTTGCCAACGTCCTGATGGGGAAAGATTTACAGACCTGAGCTGTGAAATTCTGGATAAGCCTCCGGATCGTGAGCAGTGCAATACTCATTCTTGCCCTCAAGATGCGAGGTGGAATTCTGGCCCTTGGAGCTCGGTACGGCCCTAAATCTTAATGTTTGTTCGTTGGTGTCTGGGTGCTCCATAACCCGTCTAACTAGACGTGCCTTTGGCTGTGGTGTTTGGGGAAAAGCCACTGGGACAGTTGCTGTTGTGTGTCTGCCAGAGCCTGTTTTATGGTAGACCAGCTATGGTGGAAGGGATGGTAATTCTGCCAGGTCACTGGGGCCTATTGGATCCATCACAGAGAACTTAACAATGGGTTTCCTTCCCTCTCTTGGCTCAAAAGGGCAAGTACACTTCATAAAGGATTTAGCTAAGAAGAATATGGTGCACAATTTTATATTTATAGACTATACCCAGTAGTAACTATGGGATGTACATTTCAGTGTACCTCAAGGATCTAGGATTTCTTCAGTACAAGCCCACCCTCCTCTTCATTGCTGTAGACTATAAGTTCAACTATACTTTAATAGAAAGTTTCATGAATTGCTATGACTCTCCCCCCAAAAAAGATGTCATCTTGTTGATGATAAATCTTTTACTAAAAACAAAACAAAAAACCTCTCTGCTTTTGGCAGACTGAAGATGAACTCAGAATCCTTCATTTCCAAAGCTAAATACTAGCAGTTTTTGTTTGAATATATTTTGTACAAGTTGAGCTTTTTGTAGATTTTTTTTTGTCTCGTGATTGAATAGAGTAATAATCTGCTTATTGAAGCCAAAGCAAATTTGGATTCCACTGTCTGATGATAGCCTGTGTTCCTTATTTTTTGCCTTGAGTGACAGGCTTAGTGATTACTGAGACTGTTGCCTATAAAGCAGCCAAAATGAAGATGATGATAAAATCAAAGAGTTGATGGTGATCTAGATTCCCCAACTGTTGACAGTCAATCCAGTTTCACCACTTTCCCCCCTTCTGACTGGTCTTAATGTTTATTGAGGCTGTATTTCCAAACAGACAAAATGAACCCAATGGGAGAACTGGTGATTTGATGGCTGTTGAGACTCTCCAAATGTTCTCACCTATGTTAAGACAGTCAAACCGGTTTGACTTTCTACTTTCTCCCACCACCACCGTCTCCTTGATTGCCAAGATTGTACAAAGCAGACAAAGCAAACCGATGGTAAAACTGATGATTTTGTGGCTGTTGAGATTTTTTTTTCTTCTCCCATTTTGACCACAGTCTTGGTGAATACTGAGACTGCATCTATTAAAAAAAAAAGTGAATACAGTTGTAGAACTGGGGATTTGGTGGTTATTAAGACACCTTACAATGTTTTCATTTACATTAAGAGGGTTTCGCCATTTTTTTTTTCCTTTCTGAGCTAGGCTTCTGTTCCTACTGACAAATGTGCTGGTGTAAGTGCTATGCACAGCTCTTTATAAACAGAATCAATGACTGTGTAAATATAATATTTCAGTTAAGTAAATTGTGTGGGGTTGGAGGAGTCAGGAGGGAAGAGACACCTGCAATCTGAGATGGTTGCTCAGTAAATGCAGTAGATTTTCACATGAAGACAATATTTGCACTAACCACAAATTTAGTATTTTGTTGAATTGTTGGCAGATGATGGTTTTGTTTTTATTTTTTTTTTTAATTCAGAATGGTTGGGAGAAATATTCTTAACCATTACAAAGTAAGTCACATAGTGGGTTCGCTTATGGGCATTACTGGTACTTCATGGCATTTCTGAGGATGACTTTGGTCATTGAGATGAAGTACTAGCTTGGTTATGTAAATAGAATTCTGAGAGTAAGTCCAAGCTTAGAAGATTTAGAATAAAACCTCACTTATCATTAGTTAGATTGTAAGTATAGAAGTCTTGTCAAATGCCTAAGAAATGGATCTGAAATGTCATTGACTCAAATCTATAGTTTTTTTGTTTGTTTTGTTTTGTTTTGTTTTGTTTTTGTCCCTAGCATTATTTGGCTTTTGACAAGTGGGACTAAGGGATGTTTTGTGGAACATCATGATGTCTTCCACGATACTAACTTAGAAATATGAGGGTCAGTCATCCTTAGGTCCCTTACTAGATAATTATGCATTCTTGAGTTTATTTTTAGCGTGGACTTTTGGCCTCTTAGCATAATGAGTTCCATAAATTTAGCCAAGCCCCGATTTTCAAATTTTCCTCTTTTAAGATTTAAGGTGGAGTATGGGTAGTTTTGAATTCTCTTTTCCCATGATTTGGAGAATAGATTTATGTTTACCCTAGCTATATACCCTTTAGTTCCATAAATAAATCCTCATATCTTATTTACGTAGAAAGAATTTATTTGAGAATACAGACAGGGGAGGGGAAGAACTTCATAAAATCATTGTGTATTATAGGAAGAAGGAACCTATGAGGGATTTTTAAATCTAATCTCTTATTTTTGAGGAAACAGAGGCTCAGAGAAGCAGAGTTTTTCCCATCATCTCATAGCTAGTTAGTACTTTGTACAAATCCTTGATAAATGTCACTTCAGCAGGGCCTAAGCTTAAGTTACTTTTCAGATTTCCACAATTTGCTCTAAAGATAAGAACCTAGGGACTGGAGACTTAATGGTTTTGTAGAAGGGAACATGTCCCAAACATTTCCAGCTAACCTCCTCACCCTTTTTTGTGTATCTCTTTCCTTTTTGGTGTTCCCAAATAGATGTATTTTTTGCTATTTTTAATCAAAGCACTTCATTTTGTAATGCATCTTTATTCATGATTTCAATAGTATAGGAAATATCCAGGTGAGGATAATTTAACAATGCAAGTTAGCATCTTCTCTGTCATTTAGAATTCAAGAGTTGCCTCAAACACTAAGGAATCAGTTAGTTCGTCCAGGATCATATGGCCAGATTGTGTCAGGATTTGAATCTAGGTCTTCCTTGCTTGGAGACCAGCCTTCTGTCTACTCCACAATTCTGCTTCCATTGTTGGGGCTAAATTTAGCTTAGACCAAGCTCTAGAATTGGATTTTGAATGTAAGTCTTCATGGTATGGCTCTTGATACCACACCACGGCTCACTGCCTCTCCTGATCTTCCCTAGAAACAACTGACTTATTTAAGGTAACATCTTCTCATGTACAAGGAGAACCTTAAGCTTAAGCACCGATGTTTTAGATTGAACATTAGAAACATGTATTGCTTTAATTGTTAAGCCAATATATATATAACATATATATATATATACAATATATAATTGGATGATATTGAATTGAAATGTTTTTGTTACCTGCTCGCTATTTTCAAAAACATTGACGTTGCAGAAGAAATATGGTGCTTTGCTGCCTTCCTTCACAGAAATGGATATTCACATCTGTCCCCATTCACAGATGTGACTAGCTAACTCACACTGATATTAGAAGGGCTTTAAAAGTTCAAGTGGCTTTCTAGATAAAGTGAGCCCTGTCCACATGCATCTTTAGAGTTGCCTACCATGTCAGTGAGAAGTGAGACATTGTGTTTTTAATCATAATTCTAAAAGTTAAAAATCTAAAATACTTTATTTTAATAGTTACATTAGCCATGAGCAGATTGTCCTAAATAGATTTTTGTTTTTTCAGACCCCCATTAGGCTTCATGTTCCTTTCTGTGGGTGCTATGGTAATATTTCTTCCCAACTCTAAATTGACTCATACCTCAGTCAGTTCAACCAATGGCCATAAAACTGCAGCAGGCATTTATATTTGGTGCTTCTATAATCAGAATTGTCAGTCTTGCTGATATTCTACTTGAGGTGGTAATATGTTACTTTGAAATAGGTTTTTTAGCAGGTTTCAGAAAGTGACCAACTTTCACCATTAGTTTCTCAGAGCTGTACTTTTCTCCCCCAAATTACTCCCACAAAATGGAATCTATCCAAAGGAAAAAAAAATCACTCCTCCAGGCTTCCTTGTGTTCAGAAGTTTTCAGCAACAGAAGGATATGGACATAGCTCCATTCAGCAAAACTCTCCCAAATCTTTCCAAAAGTTTGTCAAATTTACACTTAGATTCTCCCACCCTATGGTCCCTAGAATGAAGGGACCCAAGTGGCTGTGTTCCAAGCAAGGCCACTTTGGAATCCCAGTTTAGAATCTTTTCTTCAAGAGATGTGTAAAAAAACTCATATTGAAAACTGTTCTTCAAGTTTCTATTATTTTTTTATTATTGAATTTTGGAATCTGGAGAGACTTCAATGGTAAAAAGCCCCTACTATTAATCCCTAGGAAGGAGAGGCAGGATGACTATACTTGATAATTCCTGAAAGAAGTCCTCAGGAGAGTTCTAGATAGTGAAAGTGTGGACAGGAAATGGTAGAACCATCAGGAGAAGTCTAGAATGCCAATATAGTGAATTTAGGTTCATAATTAAGGTAAAAATAATTGTGTAATGACTTCAAGACCCAGAATGGCTCTACAGCCATTTCCAAGGCTTTCCCTGAGGAGACTTTATTGTACCAGTAGAAACTGCTTCGCTCAGTTGTTCATGACAAACCCTAACTCTTCTGTGATTGAGGTCTGGTTTAGGTGCCTTTGAAATGATACTTGTCAACTTGGATAATGAGAATTGATGAGCTCTAAGGACCAAAGAGCTGGAGTTGGGTTGCTACCTAACTGACTTATGGATTTGTGCCTACCTCATTTTCATGTTAAAGTGTGCAACTACTGTATGTAGTATGAGGGAAAAGTTTGACTTTGGTGTTTTTATCACCTCACTGCTTCCAAAAAGACTGTAAATATTTTTATTATTATATTTTTGAACACCTTAAAAAACCAGCTAAACCTAATATTGCCTGACTACCCTGAGCAATATAGATTTCTATGTATTTATATGTAATAAAACATATTTATTTTTCCAATATTGTTATTTAATTTCATATACCATGTTTAAAAATCAGTGTTTTTTGGCAGCCTTCAAAGACAAGTAGAATGTAATCAGAAATGCATGTAAATATTTTCTTGGAGTTAATAAAAAGATACATTTGCATTTTGTAAGTTCTACTCCCCCCCCCAAGAAATCAGAATAACCAAATGGTAATTTTCATGTAATATGATAGTTTCATTTGTCTATGTTAAAATGATGTTTTTCTAAATATTTCTGACTTGGAAATGGTACTTGGTGATATAAACAAATAATTTTGGGGGCCAAACATTTCATTGGTTTTTCTTTTTAATATCTGTTGTATTGATTTGTTGGGTCTGGACTATAAAATATTCATGAATTTCTTATTGTATTCATGCTGATAACATTGAGCCATTGCCAATGGGCAGCATTGGATTGGGAAGAATGAATCCAAAACATAGAAAGACTATTGGCCACCTTTTCCATCTGCCCATTGTGCGTAATTTTGATTAGGTTAAAAAAAATACCTTATTTCTTGGATTCAAATAACAGAAAAGTGCTAAAGGCACATCTCAGCTTTCATTTCCTTTCACTTGAGACACATTTATTTTTTTTAAAAAGAGGAGCTCACAAAACAGGATAAATAGAAAAGGGATATAAGAGCATGTCCTTTTAAGAAAAAAAATGACTTTTTCACCTCTACTTCAGACCCAAGAGAGTCAATGTAGCAGAAGAAATGATATAGTTGAGAGAATACTCATTCTAGAATTGGAGAAGTTGATTCAAATTTTGCCTCTGAATTTGTTTCACATTTTGCCTTTGATATTTATGACCTGTGTTCAAATCTTACCACTTTCAGGAAGTATTTATTAGTTATATAGTCATGAGTAAGTCAGAGAGCTTTCTAAGACTTACCTCCTCAGTTATAGATCTATTGCAATCTGCTTTAGTCGATGAATTCCCAGCTTAATGGAAGTCATAGATCTTCAATGCATTGAATTATTGATTTCCTGGTAACTCTCAATTTTAAGATTATTTCTGTCGGATATATTAGGGTCAGTTCAATATTTTCTTGAACTAAGTGGATTCTTCTTGGGGGGTGGGGAGGAAGTAGATCTAAAATACTCATTGACTATCATAAGCTCTCCACACTTCCACATGCTGACCTTCTTCCTTTTACAACTACAATGCAAGTATGAAAGCTAAAGGTATGAAAATGGGAAAGGTGGAATCCTTCTGAATGCCACCAGGGAGAGGTTTGGGGATTGGAGACAAAAGGTAGCCATTGTCATTCACTGAACTCAGTCCTTGACCAACTTGGCTGGTCATCCCATTCAAATCTTTGAAATAACCAGATTGACTATCCTGAGGTCATATGGAAATGGGCTCTCTTCTTTACAAAAGTATTTTAGATGTGACTGAACTCCAGTATTCACCCAATTTCTACATTATTTGACTAATCTTAATATTGGCTTTCAGATTATAAAATTGAAATTTTCTACTTTCTTTTCACTAAATTAGTGAACAGAATTGATATATGATGAGATGAAAAATATTTTTTAAGTCTAGGTAATAAGAAACGCCATCTCTTTTCTTTTTTTTTTTCCCCCTGAGGCTGGGGTTAAGTGACTTGCCCAGGGTCACACAGCTAGGAAGTGTTAAGTGTCTGAGACCAAATTTGAACTCGGGTCCTCCAGAATTCAGGGCTGGTGCTCTATCCACTGCGCCACCTAGCTGCCCCCATCTCTTTTTTCCTTAGAGAATTTAGCATTAGCTAAAGGTAGCAGGGTAATTATTAGCATTAAATTAGCAATTTATTATTAATAATAATTAAAATTATTATTATTAGCAATATTAGCATTAAATTGATGTTTTGACTTCTTTTTTCATTATATAACACTCATAAAGGAGCATTGGTTTGCATTTTTCTTTGTGCGTTTTGAGTCTAAGGTATACAAAAATGGGAAGTTCATAGTTACTATCTTTGTGATAGATAACAGTCACTTTTCACAGAAAAGGCATATTCGTTGTCCATAAACAGTGAGAGAAATAGAGAATTGTAGGCATTAGAGGTGGAAAGAACCTCTCCATTGGCTTCAGAAACAGATAACCCAAAGTGATTGAGTAATCGCTCTTTAGAAAGTTACAAATATGTTGAAAGCTCCTCGAAGACATCATGCTTTATTCATCTTTATATCCCCAATACAGTCCCCTCCATCTAGGCGTTCAATAAATGTTTATAGAATTTACTATCAAGTTATTAGAGTCTTCAAGCTTTAACTCCATTACAGTCTATCTAGCATATGGCCCCAATTTCATTAGATCGGGTATAATTTGTCAGAATTTAGCAATCAAGTATTTCTGAGGTCCCACAGCAATGACATACATCTCAAAGGCACAGTCCCTCTCTCCCACAAAGTGACATTTCATGGCAGCCTCTCTGGTATCCCTCTCCCCATCCCACCCCCAGCCCTGCCGCCTGCATTTTTCTATTTTTGCAGTTTTAAGTAGGCCGGAGGAGAGAGGTTGGTTGTTTGACTCTGAGGGGGAGTGTGTTTGCTTGCTGATTCACGTCACTGGGATAGCCTTTGTGGAGGCAATGGGAACACAGAAGAATTTTGGAATGTCGAGTGGGAGGGGTAGCAGTTTAGTCCAAGCTGAGCTGGGAAGAAGAAAAAGACCAGAGTTGGGGAAGGGAAGTCATGAAAAGTTGGGTTGATTGGGACAGAGAAGGGAAGGAAGAAGAAAAGTTTGATGTTATTGCTATACCATCTCCCCATTCTCTTTCCACCTCTTATTTAAACTAAAACTAATGAGATTCGGGTGCTGTTTAGAGAAAAATAAAGGATAAATGACATTTGGATTTTACTATTGAAATCTAACCTGTTCCACTCTTCCCCCCCCCCAAAAAAAAATGGCAGATTGTCATTAGCACGTATATGTCCTTGTATCCACAACACCTAAAATAATGTCTGTCACACAAAAGGAACTTCATAAATACTTGTTGGTTGATGAATGGATAGATAGAAGCTTATGGCCTGACAGAATATGATAGAGAGGGCAGCAGGGTGAAAAATGCTCAGTTCAAAGGCAGAGGACCTGGATTTGAATCCCAGCCCTGCTATTAACTATTGGTGTGATCTTAGTCATTTTCCTTTATTATAAAATAAAAAGATTGGACTTCCTAACTTCCAAGGTCCCTTCTAATTCTAAGCCAATGACCCAGTGATAAAACCAGGTCTAGAAAGTATTAAAGCCTACTAGCATTCTGTAAGAAGCCATCCTTAGATGAATACCCATTTGAAAGGGGATTTGCCCATATTCTTTCCCTGTAAGTTAGGGGAAGTCCTGCATAAATAGAGCACGTGGCCTTTCCAAAATCTAGAAGACCAATAGAATGGCTTGCTTCTCTTGCATCTCATAAAGCAAAAGTATCAAAGGATCAGAGGGATGAAAATAAATGTAAAGCTAAATAAAGAAATGATTTACTCATCTCCATTGTCAATGGTGGAGGGTCTTTGATCCTGAACTGAATGTTCTCTCTGGCATCCAGGGAGACTCATCTCAGCCCTACCCCCAATCTGGCTATTTTACTAATGCCAATAAAAGAACTAGAATCAGTGAATTGTCTTTTCTTTATGGTGGTGGTGGGAAGGTACAAAGAAAGGGCCCAACATAGTAGGCACCTTACTCATAAAGCACACAGTGATATCTCAGGGAAATTTAATAAATAGGCAGGCCAAGAAATGGGAAATTGAGGAGAATGACTAGAGCCATTCTTGGTAACATAGGAGACATGGGCTTAATAACTCAATCCATCCATGCTCCCTCTCAAGGTATATAGGGAGAGAGCATTTATGGGTAATGAACCAACCAAGCAGAAAGCTTTCCACTTGTCAAAATATTTGATAAAAAAAATTACTGCAGTTTATTTAGGGTCTCCAAATTGCCTAACCCAAGGCTTAATGATTAGCTTTGCCTTTGCTAGCTTCTGGACGGGGAGGTTTGGTGAGGGGGCTGTTATTTGCAGAAAGCTGGAGGGCACTCTTGAGGGGGTGAGCAGTACAGACAATATGAGAAGATAGAACAGCAGACACAGTCGATCTGGGCCAAATTTAAGTGTGGGAAGGTCAGAGCAGCTATTAGAAAAATACTTTCCTCTTCTGTGGGAGCTCACAGGTCAAGTTTCTCAGGGAAGCAATCTCTGGGGAAGCACTGCCTGATTGAGCTCTCCAGTGGGCCAAAAAGATAAGCTATGTTTTAGAGAGGTCTTGTGATTGAAGACGCTACATCTCCCCCCACCTTTTTTTTTTTTTTTAAGAGTTGAGAGATATGGAAAAAGATGAGTCTAGTGGACTTTTCCCCTTTTAGCCATGGAAAATAAAATAGACAAGTAAGGTTATTATTTTTGATGTCACAGTGGGAGGCAAATCTGGCCAGTGACACGTTTTACATGTCCATTGTGTCTGTTTAGTTCCAAAAAAGATATGGAAAAAATACTTGAGGATTGAGCTGGTCTCTTAATACAATTTTTAAAAGTAAATTCTTTCATCTGCTATATGTTCTCTTTTAGAGTTTGGGGAATAGAGACAAGGCCAGAATCTTGTTTACAGATTGGCTGGATCCCCTGGTTCCAGTTATGAAAACCACCAAAATCTATCCACATCCAGAGATATAACTTGGGCTACTTGCATCTTAGGGCAGCTTGGCTCAAGTTACATGGTCCAAAATGAGATGCAGTTGTTCTGGGAGAGAGTGCTCACGACCCTTCAAGGGGTTAAGAAACAAGATAGACCCTAAAGGGGGAGGGGCACTCCAGTGAGATAACCCTAAGGCTCCCTGCCTGGGATCAGTAGCTTCAGATGTTGGTGTAGGTTAGCAGGAATGTCAAGACATTATAGAAGAAAGAACATGCTCCACATTTCAGCAACCTGGGGCAAAGCCCAGTTTGCCCAGGCAGGTTACAACTCCATTCATATATAATCCAAACCTATACTCATCCATGAGTTCATCAGCGGATTAATATTTGTCCAACAACATACCTGCACTTCTCAGCGTACATCGCCATCGAAATTTGAAAAATGGCTTTGTAATAAAATCAATCAAATCACCAAGATTTGCATCTTAAAGTGACCTTAGGGGTCATCTGGTCCAATCCTTTCATTTTACAGATGAAGTAACTAAAATAACCTGTGAGGTCCCAAGAAGCAAATCCAGACCCTGTGACATAGATCTTTAGTACCCTAAATTTAAATTATAGGAATCATTGAAAGGATGGAGGATTTCCAACCAAAGACCGCCAAAGTCCCTTCTTGTTCTTTCATCATGTAGTTCCAATTGTGTATACTTCAAATTATACTTACAACTGTACTATTTGATAAATGGTAAATGTACCTATTTGTGAATATAGTTATGAAAAGTAGAGAGACTATATTCACAAATGGATACACTTACCCTTTATTAATTAGTACAGTGTGAGTATCACAGGAAGTTAGTAAGAGCCATGTTATCCTGAACTTAAGGTTAGATTTTGTTTGTTTTTCAATTTGATTCTGCATTGCTCATAGAACTAGAAAGGGTCTTAGAAATCATGAAGACAACCCCCCATTTCAGATGAATAAAATGAGATCCAGAAAGGTTGATTTGTTCAAAGTCACACAAGTTGTAGAGTCAAGGCTAGAGTCTGAGCCGTAAGGTTTTAAATGCAGTGCTCTTTCCCACTGCACCATGACCATAAAGAAGGGTGGGGATTATGAAAAACATTCCCTTTAAAAATTAAGGTCAATGACAAGTAAGCAGTGAATGGGATCCTTTAAAGTAGGAGGAAAAAATGTGTCTAATATGAATTAAACAGTGCTCTAATGGAGTTTTAGGTGGTCCAAAGGAAAGAGGAAGAAGGCAGAGGAGTGTATGACACCCAAGGTCAGAGGTGGGTAGAGATGGACAGTAGAGAATATTAGTAACAAACACAGTTAAAGCATCCTAGCTTCCTAGTGAGTATAGACTTAGGACTAAGTACTAGGGCTAGGCCAGGTAGGGAGCCAAGTAAAGCAAGGAAAGGAAGGTCACAAAGGGGGCAGAGAGTCGATGGGAGAGATGGAAAGGTGGAAGATCAAGGACATCACTGTAGGCAACTCAGCGGTCAATCTCACGGAGCTGAGTGATGATGTGATTTGGGGTGTGGCTCTGCTTGTGGGTGGCAGTGGAGATGAAGGTTCTGGACTTGAATTAAGAGTCATTGGGAGGTCAGGAGCTTCAAGGTTCTTCTTTGGAGTAGCAGCCAACTTCCTGACATCTCATTCCTCTCTTCCTGACCCTTTCCCTTTCTTGTTTCATTGTGCCTTTAACTACTCTAACTCTCCTCAGTGAAAAATGGTTTAGAAGGGGATGAATGGTCGCCAAGAAGGGTGACTGTCCTAGGAGATGGGCACTAGACCTGAGGTTTTATTGATTTAGGGAACTCCCAGGTAGGAATAGTCCCTCTTCTCTGTTCAGGTTAGCACCTCTGCTCTTGCTCAGAGATCTGGGAGTGTCATTTGCCCAGAATCCCACAGCCAGCATGTGACAGGGTCAGATTTGGAACCCACATCCTAAGATTTTGAACCCAGTGTCCTTTCCCACTGAACTCTGCCAATCATGACTCTGTGAGGCGGCTATGGAAAGGACATTACTCCACCGAGTCTTTCTTCCACCCCTTCTCGCTAGTGTGCCTGACTCACACAAGTCCTTTTTCCCATCTGCCCAAAACCCCCAGCTCTGCAAGCCTTTCTTCTGCTATGTCCATAGTAGAGAAGGCATCTCTTTGGTCTTTTGTTCTTGATCTTTAGTGGTCATCGTTCAGTCGTCTCTGACTCTGTGTGACCCTGTTTGGATTTTTCTTGGCAAACATACTGGAGTGCTTTGCTATTTCCTTCTCCAGCCCATTTTACAGATGAGCAAATTGACTTGCCATGAGTCATTCAGGTCTTCCTCTGTCCAAGTTCTGAGCTCTATCCATTGCCTCATCCTTAGCCTTAGAGGGGGGAAAACAAAGCAAAGTTTAAGAGGCAGGAATTCTCTAACTAAGCTGACAGTTTCACGCAAAAGCCCTCCCATGTCCCTGCTCGTTTGGCTAATTGAAGAGAGTCCCTAACTTCCTATATTCTAGGACACCCCCTCCCTCCTGCACATCCCAGAAACCATTTGGAAATCCAGGTGCTGTATCCCTAAATTGTCTTGTTGGAGGACAGGAAAAAGGAGAGCGATTCCTCCTAGCAAGGAAAGGACTTGTGCTGCAGCACAATTGTCTTAATGAGCTGTCTAGAGCACAGGAGCTGAAGGGTCTTGCCTGAGATCAGAGGTAGGACTTAAAGCCATTTCTTCTGGCTTGAAGGGCAACTCACTTCAGTCCTTGGAAAGAAACCCTATGTGAAGAGTGTGTTTTTTCTGCAGCTACATTTTCTCCAGGTACTCTCTCTCTCTCTGTTTCCCTCTCTCTCTCTCTCCCTCCCTCTCTCTCCCTCTCTCTCTCTCTCTCTCTCTCTCTCTCTCTCTCTCTCTCTCTCTCTCTCTCTCTCTCTCTCTCTCTCTCTCTCTCTCTGTCTCTCTCTCTGTCTCTCTGTTTCCCTCTCTCTCTCTCTCTCTCTCTCTCTCTCTCTCTCTCTCTCTCTCTCTCTCTCTCTCTCTCTCTCTCTCTCTCTCTCTGCCCTTCTCTGTCTCCATCTATTTCTCTCTTCCCTCTTTCCTTCCTTCTCTCTGTTCCTCTGTCTCTGTCTCTGTCTCTTTCCCTGTCCTCTCTCTCCTTCTTTCCCATTGCTTTCTGGTTTTTTTTTCTTATCTTTGTGTCTCTATCCATCTGTCTTTATTTTTCCCTCTGTTTCTGTTAGTCTCTGTCTGTCCCTTCCTCTTTATTCCTCCAACTCTTTCTGTTTTCTTTGTTTCTGTGTCTCTGCCTGTTTCTCTATTTGTTTTTCTCTCTGTTTCTTTCTTTTGTCTCTCTTTCTCTGTGTGCATCTTTGTCCCTCTTTCTCTTTCTCCCTCCTTCCCACTGCTTTCTATTTTCTTTCTTAAATCTTTGTGTCTCTGTCCATCTGTTTGTCTTTCACCCTCTGTTTCTGTGTGTGTGTGTGTCTCTCTTCCTCTTCCTCCCTCCCAACTACTTTCTGTTTTCTTTGTTTCTGTGTCTCTGCCTGCTTCTCTCTCCCTCTCTCTCTCTCTCTTTCTCTGTATTTCTTTCTGTTTATCTCCTCTCTCTTTTTGTCCCTCTGACTCTCTGTCTCTCATCTATCCTTCTGACTGTCTCTGTGTGTCTGTCTCTTTTTTTCTTTTCTTTCTTTCCCTCCCTGCCTTGATATACATTTGTTAGGGCTCTACAATTTTAGGATGCTGTTTTTAATTTCTGATTTGCACAGTAGCTTTCTAATAAAACAAAGCTAGTCCTCCAGGCACAGCCCAAACATCCGAAGCCCTTACTATTTCTTCCCATCTTTTTTTCCCTCCCAACACTCTTCCATCCACACACATATTTTCCTTTCCCTCCATCCCCCACTCTTAGCCTCAGAAATAAAATACCTTGGGGAATGAGGAGCTTCTTGCTGCCTTTTTTCCCAGAGACAACCAAGCCCTCATTCTTAGTCTTGCCAGCAGCTTCCAGTAAATATTTGGCTGTATACAAAGTACTCTCCTTTATCCGTAACAAACAGGTCAAGGTCCAGATGCTTTTGAAAACTGGAGGGAGTATGGAAGAAAAAAATCAGTGCTGTTTGTTTTCCTTGAGTTTAAAAAGAAAACAAAAAATACTTGCCTGGCCAACTGGCGACTTTCTGGGCCGTGCTCGTCTTTCTCAGGGACGCCGTCACTTTCTTCTTGGCTGGCCTCTTGTTACTTGGGAATGTCCTGGGCCACTTGATGATGGCAGATGGTAGTTATGATGTCAGGGCGAGCTCTGAGGATGTGTGTGGTAGTTAGGTCATTCCAGAATGAGCCCTGTGAAAACTGATTCCCTATAGTGCCCCTCACTGTGGGAGCTCACTCTCTATGGGCCAGCAGCTCCTGACCTTTCTCAACCGATGATGTTGTTTCCTTATTCTATGAGGGTGTGACAGCCTCACTATCTCTCCCAAGTGTTTTAATCATATTTTTTTAACTTTAGAAAAACCCTCAAGTCAGTATAATTGACCAGGGTTTTCAGGAGTATGTTGAGATGTTGACCTCTAAGGTCTTGTCCCATGTTGAATTCTATTAGTCATAGAATCATAAATTTAGAAGATGCGATCTCCCCACATACACATACCCCATGTTTTAAAGGGAGAAACAAAATAACTCCTGCAGTCCAGAGAAGTCAGATCTAAACATGATTCCTCTGACTAGAGCGGTAGTTCTATCCATTATACCACACTGTCTCTCAAGGACAAGCTTGGATTCTTGACTCTGTCTCATAAACTAATCTCTTGACTCTCTTTGGCATTTAGTTTCCTCAAAAAATCATGGCCTAGAAAAAAATCATTTTTAAATTAATTATCCTGGCACAGTGGCTAGAACGGTGCTAGGAAGATCTACCTTGGAGTCCTG
Source organism: Sminthopsis crassicaudata (assembly GCF_048593235.1). Classification (NCBI taxonomy): domain Eukaryota; kingdom Metazoa; phylum Chordata; class Mammalia; order Dasyuromorphia; family Dasyuridae; genus Sminthopsis; species Sminthopsis crassicaudata. Next base: position 730,828,411 of record NC_133617.1, read on the forward strand.
CCTCCAAAGGGGGCATATTATTAATATTTTTTTTAAATTTACATTGGACTTTGGTGGCTAGAATGGTGCTAAGAAGATCTACTTTTGAGTCCTGTTTCCAGAAGGGGCATATTATTAATATTTTTATTCTCATTGGATTTTGGTGGCTAAAATGGTGCTAGGAAGATCTACCTTGGAGTCCTGCCTCCATAGGGGGCATATTATTAATATTTTTATTCACATTGGACTTTGGGTACTCCAATAGAGAAGTCTCCAATTTCACAATGAGACTGCTTCTTCTTCCCTCTTGCAATTTGGGGCGAGACATCTAATCTCTCTGTGTCTCCCACTAAGAAGTTTCTTTAAAAGGTAATAATGTAAATGAAAGCAAAGAAATTGAAATTCATCTTTCTCATCACTCCCTGTACTACCAAATTCCATTAGGCTTATTGTCAGGGTAATCTTCCTCACCATTGGAACAAAGTTGCCTGGAAAGGTCATGGGGAAATCCCCCCTTGATGGAGGTCTCCAAGCAGAGGAAGCAGGACCACTGTCATAATAGGGATTCTTTCATTCTATTGGTGTGTTCTGTATTATTTCCTGATTTCTCTTAAGACAGTTGGCCTGAGTTCAAATTCAGCTTCAGATACTTGACAGTCACTGTGTGATCCTGGGCAAGTCACTTAACCACGACTGCCTTGCAAAAAAGGAAAAAAGACAATTTGAATCATGGTGGTTGGTAAGGAGCCAATGTAGGATTAGTAATCAGCATGAACCACACTGGAAACAACACTGACCCTTGAAGCTGGCCAGTCACTAGGAAGTTTTTTGATCATTCTAAAGATATAGATTTATGTTTCTGTGCTTAAAGCTTCAATGTTACTTGTAAAATAAACATTATAATAACGGTCACTTATGTAACTATGTGTCAGGCTCTGTGGAGTAGGTACTGGGACTCCAAGAGGTCACGTTGCTGAGTACGACAGACAGTACGTCTCTCTTGGACGAGAGGAGGTCTTTGTCTCAACGTTGTGTTGCAAATGTCCCAAGATAGTTGAAGACTCAAAATTGTTCCCTCTCCAGTTTATAGGGCAGGGGTCAGGGAGCACTTAATTGGTAGCAGCCATTTGATTCATTCAAGTTTTCAAAGGATGACCTTTCTGAGGAGTTTGGGGCTGCAGTGATCTGCTGCTTCATGTGGGTTGCCATGCACATTCTTTTTTCTCTATATAAAGTCTCAAAAAAGTCTTCTGAAGTATTTCTGCTCCTCAGTCTCTCTTTTCCATTTGCCAGTTACCTATTGGAAAATAGCTAATGTCACATTTGCTGATGCTTTTCTGAGTCAGACATTAGAGAGTTTTAGAACAGGGGCCCAGGGCACATGGTTCAGGTAATTCATCGCTTGGGACAAGAAAGAAAATCAATCTCAATTGTTTCTCCTGGCAAAGGTCACTGTCAAAAAAGCCATAAACTCTCCTGGTTGGTTATAGCCTTGAGACTCAAAGGGAAAATCTATCACTAGGGGAAGGAACTCATTGGGATCCTGACCATCATCATAAGCCCAGGAACCTGGATGATGGGCCATTGGCTTCAATGATGAATTCCATTTTACATGGAATATCCAAACTTCATTTGATAGAAAGGAGTGAGGTAGTATTGGGTAGTGGTTGGCACTTCGAACACGGAGGCAGAGGACTTAAATTCACATTTTTTTCAACCCCACTGCCATTTATGATGTTACTTCCTTTTTCTGTGCCTCAGTTTCTCTATCTGTAAAATGAGGGGATGGGACTTGGTGACCTATAAAATTTGGCAAACATTATCTTTCAGAACATAAACCATAGCTATGGATCTGAAAGGGACACCCAAGCCTGGAATTTTACCTCTTCTTATTACAGAGGAGGAAACTGAGGTCCACAGCTGTGAAATGACCAATCAATAAGAATTAATTGAATATTTACCATGTGTCATGTCTTATTTTGGACACTTTAGGTATAAATGCAAAGAATAACAAAAATCCCTTTTCAGGGAGCTTTCATTCTGAGGAGTGAAGGAGACAATAATGGCATGTATGTATAAATATATACAGCATAATAATAAATGCAAACATACACAAGGTATTTAAATGTAGGAGCAATTAGATGGCATAGTAGTAAAGTCCAAGAAAGATATCCTCTTGAGTTCAAATTCAGCCTCAGACATTTGCTAGTTTTGTGACCTTAAATAAGCTAGTTCACCCTGTTTGCCTCAGTTTCCCTATTTTAAGGAGGTGGAAATGGAAATAGCAGTATCTTTGCCAAGAAATCCAAAATGAAGAGTCCGATAGATCTGCAATGGTTGAATGACAACTTCTTACATATAATATCATTTAGTGGGAGTTGGGGCAAGGTGGGAAATGTTAGCAGTTTCAGAGATTGGGGAAAAACTGTCTTAATTGGGCTTGGAGAAAGAAAGGGCTTGTGTGAGATCATTCCAAGCCTTGAAAATGGCCAGTGAAAATGTGTGGAGTGTGCGGGGGGGGGGGGGGGGGGGGGGGGGGGAAATAGAGAGAAGGCCAGTGTGTCAGGATTATACACAGGAGGGGGATTAAGGAACAGTCAGATTAAGGCCAGGTGAAAGAGGACTTTAAACAAAGGAGTTTCTATTTTACCTTTTTTTTTTTCTTTTTTTTCCCTAGAAGCAATAGATAGCTAGTGGAATTTATTCCAGAATAGAAGAATAATCTCAGGGCAGACCTAAGCTTTAGGGAAATCAGCATGAAGTGGTTGCAGAGAGGCAGAGAAACCAGTTAGATGGCCATTACAAAAATCTGGGTGGGAGGTAGTGAGGTCCTAAAATGAGCTGAGTGGCTGTGAAAGTGGAGAGAGGGGGAAGTAGAAATGGGAGTGATACTTTGCAATTGATGGGTTAAAGATGGGGAATGAGGACAGGGAAGAGTTGAGGATAATGCCAAGGGTGACCCTGAGAGATTGAAAAAAACTATAAGGAAGCACTTTAGAGTTGAAAAGAGAGAAAATTTTCATTTCTGAAAGGGCTGAGTTTGAAATTCATAAAAGACATTCATCTTGAAATGCCCAGTAAGCATTTCAAGCCCATGAGAAAGCCTGGGATTGGCTAGCTTATCTGCATGGATTATATAACCCATGGGAACAGATAGAGGTTGCTAAAGAAGAGAAAGCTCAAGACTGAGCCCCAGAGGGCCCCCACAGTTAAAGGATAAGAAATGGATGATGAGTCAACAAAAAAGCTTTAGGGGTGATCAGAGAACCAAGACAACAGTATCCCAAGAACCCTAAAAAATAAGTATCCAAGAGGGTCAAATGTCAAGAAAGGTCAAGAAGATCAAAAATTGTGAAATGATTATCAGGTCTGACCATTAAGAGACTGATGCTGACTTTATAGAGAACAATCTCCCAAAGTCACAAAAATAGCCAGATAACAAAAAGTATTTTAATCCCCATTTTGCTAAAGAGAATATTGAAATTCAGAGATGTTGCCCCAAATTACATAGCTGGGAAGTGTCAAAGACAGGCCTGGAACATCTTATATTAAATCCAGCATTATTCCTACCAAGCCATGCTCACTTTCCAAATGCTTTTGGAATTAAAAAAAAAAAAAAAAGCAGCCACCAACAAAAATCAAATGACTCAGAAACAACTCTATCTTTTCTAGCATCAGAATAGTAAATAACTGATGGCTTATGTTAAGATGCAAAGATAGTACAGAGGCTGTCTGTAAATGACAAGATACATTGAGCCAAATGTTGAGGGCTACTTAAGGTCACTCACAATCATTAGGATTGGAGGCAGTGTGGTGCAATGGAAAGAGTCACAAGAATGGGATTTAGAGTTGGAAGGACCTCTCAGACATCATCTCATCACCAGTTTCTTAAACTGTGGATTGCAACCTCATATAGGGTCTTGTAATTCAATGTGGAGGTTGTGAAATTATAATTTATTATCAATAAGTGTTTGGTTTATATACCTATATGTGCAAGGTGATATAAAAATTTCCCAGATGAAAAGAAGTATGATTGGAAATGATTCAAGAAGCCCTGATGCGAGTCCAAGCCTTTCATTGTAAGAATGAGGAAATTGAGATCCCTGTCCTCTCTTGGTCATTTGAGGAGAGTCCCAGTATTCTCATTCTGACCTTTTCCTCTTAATCCAGCCCCCTTCTCACTGGGCCGGGCTTCCATGGGTCAATCAACTAATTCTGAGATCTTGGACAAGATCCTTCTTCATGAGTATCATTTTCATCCTTGATATAACAACACTTTGGATGAGATAAAATCCTTTTCAACAAGATCCAAGTTCAACATCTTATGATCCTCTTAGTTCTGACTTGAGATAAATCTAATAATCAAACTCTACTCAGGTGAGAACTTGTTCACCAACATTTCTCCGCTTTCAAAAATCCTCCAGAAATATTCTGAGAACCTGGATGTCTTCCAAATGCCTCCAGATGAATTTACTGTTTTGCTTACTGGTTGCGAGTCAAAGGTAATGGCATTTACACAGGAGTGCCCATTCAAAATATGTTTAATGCTTCATTTGGTTTCCAGTGACCTTAAAAGGTTTTGTGAATTTAGGCAGGGAAACCCTTGGCCTTTTGCAGACAGGCGCACTAATCAATCACTCGGGACAGAGGCTACCCACCATGAATTGCCTTTCTATCTTTTCAAGATAAACACTGGCTGGTGGCAGGATTGCCCAATGGTGTGACTGAAAGGAGAATGGCTCTGTTAGCTAGAGCAAGAGGCTCCCACTGAATTCTATACGATTCACAGGAGCCATGAAAAATCCTCCTGAGCATTTCTGTAGTGTAGATACAGTCATTCTGGGATCTAAGACTGTTTCTTTAAAGAAAGGTGAGGGAGCCAGCCCACCATACTGAGGAGAACACAACTGGGCCAGTTTCCCTCGGTTCCAGCCAAGTGCTCCATGTGTACTTGGCGTGGCGCCCACTCATGAACATTCCAGCCAAACCAGCCTCCCTCCTTCCTAGCACGTGGCCCTGGAGCTCCTCCTCCTGGGTGGGCTCTCTAAGTTTGGAATAGCCTCCCTTCTCAGCTTGACCTTAGCATCCCCAACCTCCTTCAAAGCTCTTCTCCAGAGCTCCCATCCCAACTCTCCCAGGCCCGAAACTTTGTAGCTACAAACTCAACTGACTTTGGATGTGACTGTGAACTTCACTTTGTACAATTTGTATCTGCAAAGAGTATCCATTATAACCCCAGCACAGTATAAGGTGCCTGAGGGCAGGGACTGTGGTCCTGGGCATCCTGTACAAGGACTCAGAAAATGGCCTGTGAGAAATTCTTGGGTAAGGTGGTAAACTATTTTAGAATGCATTTGCAGTGTTTTTTTTTTTTTATTTTGAGATTTCCAAAAAATCAGTTTCTCTGCTGTCTCTCTCCTTCCTCTTCCTATTTCTCTCTCTTCTTCCCTCCCTCATTTTGTCTCTCCTCCTATCTTTCTCCCTATCCCTCACTCTGTCTCTATCTCTGTCTCTCCCTCTCCTATCTTTCTTTCTCTGTCTCTGTTTCCTGTCTCTATCTCTGTCTCTCCCCCCCTTTCTCTCCTTCTTCTCTGTCTTTGTCTCTCTGACTATCTCTGTCTCTGTCAGTCTCTCTCCTTTTGCATTATATATTTCAACTCCTATTTCTACTTCTTCCATCTGACATTTATCCCAATGATGTTATAGTATGAGAGAGGGAGGGAAAAAAGAGAAAAGGAGAAGGAAGGAAGGAAGGAAGGAAGGAAGGAAGGAAGGAAGGAAGGAAGGAAGGAAGGAAGGAAGGAAGGAAGGAAGGAAGGAAGGAAGGAAGGAAGGAAGGAAGGAAGGAAGGAAGGGCAAAATGAAATGATATGCCCATCTTGAAAAGTGTCAGGATAAAGACTTGAATCCTGAAGCTGATTCCTTGTCAATCCTGTGATTCTGGAAGGACTGACTAGAATTCTGAACTGCTGTTAATTCTGCTCAGATCTCCCAAAGAATCATCTGGACTACTCTCAACTCATAGATCCTAAGCTTTCTACCTCTTGCCCTGTCTTTGGCACTTTCTGAGCTTCTCTGAAATGAAAAAGTGGCCAGAGTGGTGAGCTCAGTGATCACACCCTTGAGGGCAGGCCAGCTCTTGGGCCTTAGCTCTGTTATTGCAGAAGCAAATAGGAGATTCTTCAAGTCTCACTTGTTTGTGATACTTTTTTACATGAAATAATTCATTAGAGTCAGGAATGATGTAGAAATTAGATTGCTGACGCTTCCCTCTTGATCTGGTGAATGTTACTGGGTTTGATATTGCAGGACCTGGATCCAAATTCTGGCTCTGCCCACCATTACATGTATGTTCTTGGGGAAATCACCCAGCCTTATTGATCCCTCAGTTTCCTCATCTGTAAAATGTACAAGTGAGAGTCTAAAAACATACAGCTTTGATTTTCTCCTGCATTCTCTGGAGTTGTTTTCAGTCTCTAATGGATATATATATATATATCTTATTATTATAATAATAACAGTTTTTCTCATTATTATCTTTATTAATATTAGCTGTGGATTTATTGGTATAGAAAACTCCCAACATGAAGAACAGTCTGGCAGTGCTTGTTGTTTAAATAATTGTCCAGAAATACTTTTTATTAATGAAGAAAATAATAATAAAAAATAATAATAATAATAAAGAATACAACCACCAACTGGAATTTATAGAGTTTAAGTTATAGTTTAAGATTGTAAAACATTTTACTTGGGTTATTTTATTGCATTCTCGCAAGAATTCTGGGATGGTAGTTGCTTTTATTATCCCCACTTTACACATGAGGAAACTGAGACTCAGATTAAGTGACTTGCCAAGGTTACACTCCTTAGAAAGTAGTTGAGACAAGCTTCAAACTCCAGTCTTCCTGACTCCACATCCAGATATAAAACTAGTCTTCTTCTAGAACTGTGGCTGAAATTTGGCCCCTTGGCAATGGTGCCCTGCCTGGCTTTGTGTCTTCCAGCTTAAATCATGTTCTCCTGAGCTAATGTCCTCTCCAGACATGCTTGAGACAGTTATCAGCCTCCTGATAACTTCCATCTCCTTCCACCCCTCCAGAGTGTGGAGAAAGGCATGTGATTCCTTCCTGTCAGCTGCCAGCCTTTGCGGAAATTGCCACCTCAAAGGCCCTTTGATGCCCCCCCCTTCCCTTTGAACTGCTAAGAGAACATGTCTGCTGAAGCATCAGCTTTCCCTTATCCCAGACACCAGGGTCCTTTGTCTGTCCAAAGCCGACTTGTCCCTCCCATGACAACCACTCTCCTTTTTTTTTTGGGGGGGGGGGGGAGAATCAGGTGAAAATGAGCATTGAGAGCAACTTGAAGGGAGAAGCTAGAAAAAGAGAATTTTCAAACTTGGTGGATTAAAGTGCCATCAGTAGAATACTTGACTCAGAGCCAGGAAGACTCTGAGTTCAAATCCAGCCTCAGACACTTACCAAGAGTGATCCTGGGTGATTTTGGTTGTGGTTGTTGTTACTGCTGAGTCATTTTAGTTGTTTCCAACTCTTCGTGACCCCTTTTGGGATTTTCTTGGCACAGATAGTTGAGTGGAGTTTCTTAACTTTCATTTATTTGCCTCAGTTTCCTCATCTGTAACAGGATAATAACAGCACCCACCTCCCAGGGTTGTTGTGTAGGTCAAATTACATACACTTTGCTTATTCCCCTTCCCCTTTGTGGTGTATGAGAATGAGGTTAATGGTCTCACCTGCTTTTCCTTGGTGAGAGGAGAATGTTGTGAGCAGATTGTATCTCCACCTGTCTTGGGTTTATTTGATCCCCCAAATACTCTGCCTGTTTTCCCAGAATCACTTGCCTTTATGGTCCATCTGAAAAAGGAAGGGATTGGACTAAAAAGATGTCCCTTCTCTGGCTGACACTCTTGCTTTATAATTCTATGTGGGTCCCAAATATACAGTTCTCTCTCACAATAGACCCATTGTGGCACTGTCCAGTGCAGGGGTTCTCAAACTACAGCCCACGGGCCAGATGCGGCCCGCTGAGGACATTTATGCGGCCCGCCGGGTTATGGCAGATGGGCTGAGGGGCAGAGACAGAGTGTGAGTTTTTGTTTTACCATAGTCCGGCCCTCCAACAGTCTGAGCCCTCTATTTAAAAAGTTTGAGGACCACTGGTCTAGTGGTTAAAGCCTTCAGAAACTGAAGTAATATATGGTCCAGGCAAGATTTCTTCTCAAGTCTTTCTGCCTCCTGAATAAGAGGCAAAATTATATAGTGGAGAGCTTGGATTCAGGAAGCCCTGGAATAAAATTCTGCTCCATACTGGTTGTACCTGTGACAATAAACAAATCACTGAACATCATCTTGGTTTAATTTTCTCATCTACAAAAAGCCCCTACTTCACAAGGTTGTTGTGAGGGTAAAAAATGTGTTTAAAGTGTTGAATGAAAAAAAAAAAGTGTTGAATGAATGTCAGTTATAAATGACTTATTCAAGTCCCCCTCTTCATCGATCATCAGCCAAGGTTGACGTTTGAATTTTCTATATTGAAAGTGAAATTCTGAATGTGTATTTTAAAGGGGAAAAAAATAATCAGAAATCTTCCCCAAATTCATCACAATAGTCAACTCTATGCAAATACACATAATCTATAGTATATTTCCGTATAGATTGTTGTTCCGTCGTTCCTGATGCTTCGTGACCCCAGATGGCGTTTTCTTGGCAAAGACACTAGGATAGTTAGCCATTTCCCTTTCCAGAGGATTAGGCAGAGGACAAGTGACTTGGCCAGTATTATACAACTAGTATGTGTCTGAAGCTAGATTTGAAGTTGGGTCTTCTTGACTCCAGGCCCAGTACTATATTCATTATACCACCTAGCTGTCTCCTTTCATATATACATCTATAACATATATTATATGCATATACAAATCTGTGTGTGTATATATATATATATATATAATATATATACAAACATAAATACATATATAATATATGTTATAGATTATATATAAGGACCAATATGCATGTATATGTATACAATGTATATGTGTTTATGTATACATTATGTGTATAGATAATGTATATGTATGCATGCATATAATGTGCATATATGTATATAATCAGAGTATGCGCTAAGGATTTAGGTTCTCCCCCATTATTCTTGTCTTTACTTCTACTCAACTTTAGAGTCTGATGTTACTACCTGTTTGGGCAAGTCCCTTCCCTTAGCCTCAGTTTCCTCATCTGTAAAATGGAGAAAAGAATGGTTTAGATGACCTTCAAGGACCTTCTAGTTCTAGGCCCATGAGCCCATGATTAAATTTTATTCTTTGTGTCTCTTCCCACCCCCCAGAACCTAGAATTTGCCCAGAATTGGCATTCTAACAGCACTGGAAGGACCCAAGGAAATGGGTGGCAGCTACCTTAGAGATGATTCACTCCAGAATTAGGCTGAATTTGCTGCTGTTCATCTCCCTGACCCTGTTGATCTTCTCCCTCTGATACCATGGAGATGACCAAATATAGGTGAATGAAGCAGAACCAGCCTTGTCATCCTGCTCTAATTGATTTCTGGCCAGCTACAGGGTCATTAATGGCAGAACCCCAAGGAGAACACCTCAACAGCACAATGATTTATTCAGTGGGGCCCTGGTAGCCCCAGGGTTAAACTGTGCAAGAATGCCTAAAGGGAAATAATAGCTCAGTCCTGGGAGAAATCTGGTTTCCTCTTTCTGTGTCTGTCTTTTATAGCCCTATATCTCCAGAGAAGCTAATAGACAAGACAGAATTATCCCTGAACATGTCTGCTTTCATATGGATTTGAGTCCTGTCAAGTTGTCCAGTCTTGAGGATTAGTCGAAAAGTATTCATTATCTTTGGAGTAAAAGGGACCTTAGTTCAAATCCTGGTTCTGACACTTGTTACCTTTGTGACCTTGAGCAGGTCACCCAATTTCTCTCTTTTTTTTTTTTTCCCCCTTGAGGCTGGGGTTAAGTGACTTGCCCAGGGTCACACAGCTAGGAAGTATTAAGTGTCTGAGACCAGATTTGACCTTGGGTCCTCCTGAATTCAGGGCTGGTGCTCTATCCACTTCGCCACCTAGCTGCCTCCCCCAATTTCTCTTAACACCAGTTTCCTCATATGTAAAAAAGAGAGACAGAGACAGACAGAGAGAAATAGAGAGAGAGAGACAGAGAGAGGAAAAAAGGGAGAGGGAGAAGGAGAAGGAGGGAGAAAGGGAGGGTGGAAGGAAGGAGGAGGGAGGAAGGGAGGAGGGAGAGAGGGAGAGAGAGAATGAATATATTATATTAGCTGCCCTCTGAGGACCCTGCACATTATAGCTCTCTAGTTCTTTGATGCTTCCCTTATCTGCCCCCATGACGTATGGATGGCAGAGAAGTCACTATGGAGGAGTGACTGTGACTCTCACTTTGAATACTGTCTGAGACAGGATTTTACTCTGTCCTGAGCTTCTCCCCTCCCCAAACCATTGTTTTAGCCCTCACCTTCAGCTCAGCTCAGACTGGATGACTTTGAGGAAGTTGGCTGCTTCCAATCTGTGATTTCACCACAATGCTGCTCTCTCAGTAAAGAAATCCTTCTCTTGTGCAGATCAGTAATTTAGAGAGTTGTGTGGGCCACTGAGAGGTTGGGACTTGCCCAGACTCACATATGGAATAAATCTTGGAAGCAGAATTTGAACTAACTTTTCTTGACTTTAAGCCCAGAGCCGTAGTTACTATCCCACATTGCCTTTCATTGTTGAAATGTATATAGAGTTGTACCATATATAATAATCAACCTATTGAGTATAAACCAATTGATATATTATTTAATATATAGGACCAACATTTTATTTAACTATGATAATTAGCATATCATATTATTATAATTGTTCATTATAATATGCTATATATTATCATTAATTATTATTGATTTATTATGTTATATATGAATGTCAATTAAATGTTATATAATATCATGAACTATAATAATATCTCACATTAATATATTAATAATTATATCATTGTATATTTTAATTAATACATCATATTATATACATGACAGTTACCAACTTCTCAAAATATTAAATATCAAAATAGTCATCATTTGAAACACTTCTGAAAGTATTCGAAACAAGCATCTGAATCCCAATAATTTTATTCTTTGTACTTACCAAGGGATTTTCATGATGTCGTCAGTGTAGGTAGTGGGCTGACTCTTTGAGGTTCCAGGAAGGAATAGCATATGTTGTGTGGCTTCATCCCTGGTAACAGCACAGATAGAGTACAGGTGGAGAATCATCGTAGACTTTGACTGATCAAAAGTTTTAATCTGAATAGATTAATGAGAAGTTTGCAGCTGTTTGGAAAAAACCTTCCCGTGCATTTCAGAAGAGATGCAACTTTTCGGATTCATTGGATCATTAGATTGGGGGTCAGTAAGGGAGAAAGAAGGGGAGAAATGGAGCAGGAAAAGGATGGAAGAAGGAGAAGGAAGGGAGAAAGGGAGAGAGATTAGAGAAAAGCAAAGCAAGTTTCAGAATTGGAAGAGACCTCAGCAGCTGGCAAATCCATTGGCTCTTACTTAGAGTTTTGAGTGGTCCAGATATGTGGAAATCAGGACTTCAGGAATTCAGAGAAGAAAAGACAATTTGGCCTTAAGAATTTGGCAAGTTGTTGTGTGAGTGGAAGGGTTAGAAATTTGCTCAGCTCTAAAAGTCAGAAGTAGAAAGCAAAGAGTAGAACTCCTAGAGGAAAACTGAGGCAGGGCAGCTGGAATACTCACAATTAGAACTGACCAGAAGTGGAACAAATTGCCTTCCCCCTCTCTGGAAGTCTTCAAAGACCGAGTGGGTGCTCGTTGAGATTCTGATTCTGATTGATGTTGTATTAGATGGCCTCAGGTCCCTTTTAACTGTGACAAAAATTCCGTAACTTCCCATTAGGACTTCCTTCCTGCTGACTCAGTTTGTCACCCACCAAATAATGGGTGCAAGACAATTCTCATTTCCCAAAATTTCCACCCAGTTTCCTGTTACTCCCTAACCCAATCCACACCCCAATTCCTTCCTGTTGAGCTACCTGTTTGACCAAATATACTAAAATTCTGGCATATCCTTCATGTTCTTCTCATCCCCCAAAGTACTTAGGTCACCTGGACCTCCTGTATGACTCAGGCTATTCCTGTCCCCTCCCCTTTTTCTGCACATAGGCAACTTGGGACTATACTGGGTAAAAGATAACCGTAACCATTCTAAGTATCATTGAAGAAATCAAAACTAACAGTAGAGGTACCAGCAGGAAATTCCAAGGCAGCAATTAGCCCCTTCTGGAGCTCCCATTGAAGTCCAAGGAAAGCTTTGGTGCTGAATAAGGTCACAGGAGACTCACCATTAACTTTTGTTTCCAGCAGTCTTGAGAGTTTAGTTGAAAAGGAGGCGTTTCTAACTCTTGAACCAAGGTTTGTGTAAAGTGTTAATACATCATCTGAGAAAGGCCTGACATTCCACCCTCTCCTTTGAACTCCTTCCCATAAACAAAAGCATGAAAGACACAGGCATGTGGGACTGACCTTGATGTTTCTGAGAGTGTACAGGCGAAGATTACATTGTTTGGGAATCTACGAAAAAATGGGGAGTAGGGTGGGAGAGAGAAAAATAAGAGAGAGGGAGGAGAGGAGGCAGGGAAAAGGGGAGAAAGAAAAGGAAGAAGAGAGGGAAAAAAGGGAGGGAAAAAAGAAGGAATAAGAAGAATGAAAAAAATAGTTAAGATCTCACTGTATTCCAGACACTAAGTGCTGAAGAGAGAGACAGAGACACAGAGGGAGAACACAGGAAGAGACAGACCCAGAGAGACATAGAGAGAGATACAAAAAGATCAGGGGGAGAAGAGAAAGAGAGAGAAAGAACGTGGGGTTTTTTCCAGATATGGAAAGCTTTCAGAATTCTCTTGGCTAATGAGAAGGCTATTTCAGCAGTGGGTATAAAATGTTCCTCCGAGACAGCATTCCCAGCTAAACTTCCATTAACACACTTGGCTGAATTTAGCTGGTTCTTATCTGTGACATGAATAGATGAAAAGGGAGGTGTCTTGGAAACGATTTGAAAACAATCTGGAGAGGTTTTCCTAAAATTTTTGTATCTGATCCTTGCCATTATTTGATCACTTAAAAAAAAAAAGAAAAAGAAAAAAAAAACTATTATTCTTTTAGGAAAAAATTCTAAAAAAAAAAAAAAAAAAAAAAAAAACATAAAAAGTTTCCATAACAGCTGCCTTTCTTCCTTAGTACTTTAGAAATCAGAACTTAAAAGTGTTTGCCATCAGATTAGATAACTTGAAAATTTCCTAATCTTTTATAGGTCTTAACAAATTGAGCCAAATGGAAATATGAATGATCCTTAAACATGCATTCCTTTTTCTAAGGCAACTTCTGTTTAAGCCAAATGTATAGTTAAACACACACACACATACATGGGGCAGGGAGAAGAGGGGGGTGACACAAGGGGATGGGCAAAAGGAAACAACAGGCTCTAGCTAAGCCACATTCTAGAACCCTCCATATATCAAACTAGGAAGTCGTTCCAATCTCACCTTCAAGTTGTCTGTTTTTTGTTTTTGTATCCCTAACACTTAACACTGTGATTAGCACAAAGTATTAAATATTTTTTTAACTCATTCATTTAGTGTGCGTCACATTGTTAGTGAAGTGCTCACATTTGTTATTGTCAATAATGACACTGATATGAATTGTTTCAGAAAGCTGGGTGGGACCTTTACTAACTCCAGAGGCTGTCCTTAAACGGAGAATTGTTCAAAGATAGAGTACTATCAAATGTCAACATTGCCAAGATATGTGATGGATAGTTTAATCCTACTTACTTTTTATGAATGAGTATTTAGTAAATGAAACACATTCAACTCTTAACATGGGGCAGACTTAATTCTTCCTTGGAGCATGTTTTATCCAGTCTGAAAAGTGTGCTAAGCTCTGTTCCAACTCTACTAAGCTTTTTGACTTTTTTTGGTTTCTGCTACCCATTTTTTCTGGTCTTTGGTAATCTCTTCAGGAGACCACAATGGGTTAGATAATGAGGGACCCAATTAACCAATTATTTAGGAAGACAAATCAGTTTGATTAACTGGGTGAAGGAATTGAGCCATTCCTAAGCCATTATTATAGGATCCATGGGTAGGGTCATTTAAATGCTACAAGACCTTATTCTTTTTTTTTTTTCTTTCTTTCTTTTTTTTTTTTTTCCATTCACATGAAGAAAAACTAGCAAAATGAGCTACTCAACGACATTATCTAGCTTGCTTGTCTTTGAGACAACTTTTATCTCAGTTTCTTTGGAAAACCAAGGAGATCCCTTCTTTGTTTTCTAGTTACAGAAATGCTGGTTTCCTTAAGCTGTTTTTTTTTTGTTTGTTTGTTTTGTTTTTTTTTTTTTTTTGTCTTTCAAGACACAAGAATTTTGATTTCTCAGACTCTTTTAAGTCATAGTCTCAACCATCACACAACCTCTCCAGGACATGAGGAGAGTAGATAATCTCCTTTTAGATATCTCCTTTCCTTCCTTTTGCTTTGGAGACCAGGATTTCAGGACCAATGAAGCCCTTACAGTTTATACATGATAAAACAGAAGCACTGTTGGAAGTAGAATTATTTCCTTGAAGTAGTTAGTAGCAAGAACAGGGACACTAGGTGGCGCCATAGTGGATAGAGCACTGGACCTGGATCCGGAAAGACTCGCCTTCCTTAGTTCAAATCTGGCTTCAGATACTTACTATTTCTGTGACCCTGAGCAAGTTATTTAATGCTATTTGGCTCAGTTTGTTCATCTGTAAAATGAACTGGAAAAGGAAATGGCAAGCCATTCCAGTATCTATGCCCAAAAAAACCCAAAATGGGGTTGTGACAAATCAGACACAACCGAAAAGCAAATTAACAACAAAGATTAACAAAGAACTAGACGAGTATCCAAAGTGATTTCCTGAGTCACCAGATTATACCTCACAACAAGTCCAGTTCACCCCAAATGAGCTAAATACTCTGAGAAGATAGTTGAGGAGAGAAAATGCAAAATTGCTCAGGCTATTAAAAAATAAAGGCCTAATTAAAAGTAGTGCCTTTTTTTATTTTCTATGGCTACTCCTAAAAAAAAAGTGTGCATAAAGAGGGCCCTCAAGTTTTCAACATACATAGACTGATGGGTACTTGGTAACTACTTTATTTCTTTTACAATGAGGTCATGTGACAGTGGACAGAGAAAGTTGGTTTCTAATCTGAAAGATAGTTCTAGTCCTGCTTCTGAAACTTAATAGTGGTATGATCCTGGGCAAGTTAATTACCTTTTAGTGCTGTCAAAAATTCTTTAAAACTATCAGTTTTAGAGTAAGAAAAGGGATTTCCTTTGTGAATAAAACCACAGGTCTACTTTCTACCTAACGTTGTAGTTTGTTTCTTCAGAAAAGGTTTTTTTGTTTTTTTTTCCCTATTATAGGTTCATTAAAGCAAGGAGTCAGGAAGGGGTAGGAAATGAGAAAGAAGCCTTGGAGGGAAGGGAATGACCCTTAAAAATCTATTGAATGACATTTTCCCATATTTCTGCTGCTTCTTATTCATCTCACTCTAAAAGGGAAGCGGGGAGGGGCAGATGATATTGAAAATAACACGCAATGAAAACCTGAACCAGCTGGCTTATGAGCAGGCTTTTAATGACTTCTGTAATCCTTAATGAGGAAATGGAAGTTGAGGCTCATGGTGCATTCATCTGGCGAAAGCACTCGCGTAATTCTACAGGAACCTGTCATCTGAAATTCTTGTCCTGGCTCCACAAACCCTTTGATTGCTAAACCTTCCAGAGGAGCCTAAGCCGAAATCAAAGTCCCGTTGCTCAGGGTCGGTCGACATGTCAGACGTGGTCACATTTGAAAAGGTTCAATGAACCTGCAGATTGAGGTGGAAATGAGGGGCCTCTCTGAATGAGTTTGGCACCGACTTACCTGCTCGGTGTGCCTCTAGATTCTCAGAGTCATTTTCACCTCATTTCCTTTGGATTTCAGACTACAGGCTTTAGAGACTCAGAGCTTTTTTCCTTTAGAAGATGGCTGAGAAGATTCTTTCAGATATTTCATTAGGAGGCAGCAAGGGTGCATTTCTAAAATGGACCTCTTCCCCACCTCACGAAGCAGGCAGAAGTTCATTTATTCATTCATTCCTTCAACAAGCATTTATTCCATTTCTACCATGTGCTAGGCCCAGTGCTAGGTTTGGGGGTAACAAAGACAAAAATCAAAAAACACCTGGAGTAGTTCCTGCCCTCAAGATACTTCTTTTTCTTCCTCTTCTGATGGAAGGATTTTTGGACAAAAAGCAAAGAAGAGTGAGCTGTTAATGACTTACAAGGAATCTTAGAGGTCACTGAATCTAATTCTCCCATTGTACAGATGAGAAAAAGCTTGCCCAGGACCGCACTGCTATTAAGTGTCTGAGGCGAGATTTGAATCCAGGCCTTGCTCTATCCACTACACCTATGGAAAGAATTCTTTTTTGGAAATCTTTTATGGAAAGAATTTTCTGATGATTAAGCATCCCTCATGCCATTTTGTCAAAACTTAAAAAAACAATAAACACAATTACTTTTTAGTTCATTTCTCCCAGGCTTTCAATATGTTCTTTCTTTTATAATACCAATCAAGGGAACAGAGGCAGTTTGGGGCAGCGGATAGAGCCTTGGGTTTGGACTCAACAAGACCTCATTTTCCATCACATGCAACCTTGGGCAAGCTGATTAATCCCTTGGAGTTTCTATCTGCACATCTACAAAATGGCGGAAATATCACATGTAGCACCTACTTTGCAGTCATTGAGGGGCTGACATGAAATGACGTCTATAAAGCATTTCACAAAAGCACTCTAAAAATGGCAGCTTAGCTTTATTTAGATGTTCTAGAAGGCAGTGGATGGTGGGGGAATGGTGGGTGGGTCAGGATCTGTTTCACTGGTTTTTGTGAAACTCCATGCTTCCACAAGCTCCCAAAGGCATGTTCCTCAACTCCAAATCACTCACCCACTTCTGGTGACTTGTTAGTAATTTGGGATAAAAATACAAATTCTTCTATATTCCTTTTAAGCTGTTTACAATTGGACTTCCTCCTACATACCAAAAGCTTTCACTTGGCATAAATATATTTGTAGGTATGTGTGTAGAGTGCATATGGATATGTTGAATATACCTACATATATACATATATGGATGTGTGGCTGGGTGCATATCGCCCATCCCTTCCACCCACTAGGGATTCCAGCCAGCATGGCCCTCTTGTTGCACTCATGTACAGCATTCTGCCCTTTCTCGCATCTGTGCCCAAGGCCTCCCTTGCTTGGAATGCCCCCATCCTCTGTCTCTGGGAAGCTGGGAACCAGTGCCATCCCTCCCCTTTGTATAAAGCCTTTCCTAATTCTCATAATGCCTTTTTATTACACCTGGAAATTACCTTATTGTCTCTCTATCTTTTGCTTGCTTATATGTGTACGTGTTGTTTCCGTTATGGAATATAAACTCCTCTGGGGCAGGGACCGTCTCCCTTTTGTCTTTGTACCCTCAGCTTCTAGCACGGTGCTCGGCACAGTAGATGTTTACTAAATGCTTGTTGAATGACTGATTGATTGATGAAAAAACCCACTGCCGTTGCTTTATATTACAGTGCTCTGTCTCTTGTGGTCGGGGGCATAAACAACGAAATGTGTACTGCATGGCAAAAGATGGCAAGCATTTAGAGAGTGATTACTGTAAGCATCTGGCTAAGCCCAACGGGCAAAGAAAGTGCAGAGGAGGAAGATGTCCAAAGTGGAAAGCTGGAGCCTGGAGCCAGGTGAGCAATAACCTCTCCCCTCCCGAGTATATAGTCTTCCTTGGCTGACTCATTGGTACCAACGAATGGAGGTGATGTTCTTTCTGCAGGTGGTCTGTGTTGTGCTTTCAAAGTGGAGATGGGGGAAGAGAGAGCAAGTTATTTGTGAATAGAGAAAAACACGTTCAGAAAGTCCTCATTAGTTGGGACTTGACCCGGTTGAGAATGGGCAGCCATTTGAACTTGCTCAAGACAGGATTTGCTAAGTAAATGATCAGTATAGTCTACCCTACTTGAGAAAACAGACTGTTTTTTGAGAGCCTTAGATGTTACCATATATATGGGACCAATTGGTAAGCCAGTTTCAGTCCTCCTATTGGCTTTTACTTGGCAATGTTTCTGGCTTGACTTTCATTACTGAAAAATTACTTAAAAATAATGAAATTCTTTGAAAAGAATATAAGTTTAGGGACAGCTAGTTAGTGCAGGGGATAGAGCACCAGCCCTTAAATTAGGAGGATCTAAGTTCAAATCTATCCTCAGACACTTAATACTTCCTAGCTGTGTGACCCTGGGCAAGTCACCTAACCCCAATTGCCCCAACCAAATATACATATATGTTTAAATGGGTCATTTCCTCAGTTGATAAGACTTAACACAATTTTTTTTTGTACATCAATAGATGAAAAATCAAATAGGTTGACCTGCAAAGGACCCAGGACATTAGTCTCTGATAAGGAATAATATTCCACATTATTTTTTTTTTAATTTTTATTTTGGTTATTATGTTGCTGAGGCAATTCGGATTAAGTGGCTTGCCTAGGGTCACACAGCTAGGAAGTGTTAAGTGTCTGAGACCAGATTTGAACTCGGGTCTTCCTGACTTCAGGGCGATATTCCACATTATTAAACAGGACCTAAATCATATTTGGACATGACCATATTAATATGGGAATGATTTTGGCATTCCCAATTTTAAAATGAAAAAAAAAAAAGAAAGAAAGGAAAAAGGAAATGAACTCTAGAGGCTCGATCCCTGACATTTTTAGGAAATGAGCAAACCTTAGATTTTTTTTAAAAACTCTAATCATATCAGATTTTTTTCCCCTACAACTAACCATAACACGAATAGCTCACATTTTCTCTTGGTCTTGCTCAGATTTTTTCTCTACCTGTCTTAGTTTTTCTAGCCATTTTCTAATCCTCTTAGATTTTCCATCTCTGCGACCAGGCCTCCCCCCACTTCTGCTCCACTCAAGAAAAATAAACACATGGGTTTGTTCAGTGTCCGTGCAAAGCCCCTTTAATCCTGCTTAAGCCTTTATCCTAATGAATGATCAATCTATTTTTCAAAAATCGAACATTCAAAGAATCACCTGATTCTCCCTCAGCCAGCTTTGGTTCTTAACTCTGGTTTCATGGACCGATTGGATTTG
Organism: Sminthopsis crassicaudata; assembly: GCF_048593235.1. Classification (NCBI taxonomy): domain Eukaryota; kingdom Metazoa; phylum Chordata; class Mammalia; order Dasyuromorphia; family Dasyuridae; genus Sminthopsis; species Sminthopsis crassicaudata. Next base: position 730,847,686 of record NC_133617.1, read on the forward strand.
AAAGCATCGGTTCACTTTGGCCCATCCTTTTTATAATTGCTTTTTTCCTAATTTATTGATATACTCAGTTAGTTTCTGGTCTCTGAACCTGGAGAACATTCGATTAGTCAGAGACCCAGCAGCAGCATTATTTAAGATCCCCCATTAATTAGTTTGTTCTCCTGTAAAGTTTCATGCCCCGTCACTTTTCCTTATGGTTCATCATTTCTACCCCTAGCTGCATGTTCACTTGGTGGGTTTTTATTCTTATTATTATCATGTTATAGAAAAAAGATTAAAAGAATCTTGCTCATTATTGGTAAACATGGTTAGCTTTATTTCTAAACTCTTTGGGATTTTGGTGGTAAGCAAAAATCTCCCATGCATTTTTTTTTATTGAGCTTAACCACTAGGAGATGGCAGTAGATTAAAAAAAAAATACAAGAAATATACTCTCCTGGGAAAGAACTTCACCTTTCAGAAACTATGGCTTATGGAAGTCATTTCTGCAGCTAACAAAGTAAACACAGTAATGTAATGGACTTCAGCCTGCTTTAAAATGCGTTGATTTGATTTGTTGGAATGGATGATCAAAATACACAGGGAAAGTTGTTGTGCAGTGGGAGTCCATTTGTACCCTTTGGGAAAGGGGCTGGAATGAATTAGAATCCTGTCATGTCCAGGGAAAGGTAGCCTGAACCCTCGAGGAATATTAGCATGCTAATGAGCTGACCTGAAACAAATCTAGACTCCCACATTTAGGAAATGAGGGGAACAATCCCCCTTTAGCTTCAGCTATTCAGAATTATAGGTTTTAAACTGCTTGTTTTGGGGCTCTTTTTTGCCTGATGCGCATCTGCTGTTCAATGTCAAGTTGAATCATTAGCATAATTTTTCTCTGCAGCAGAAAGTGAGACTGGTAATAAAGTTTGTAAAAATGCAAGCTTGCAGAACAAAGCCCTGCCTAACTTTAAAAATCTACCCCAAAACAAAAAACAACCACAACAAAAAAGCAAAACTATCGAGGATGCAGTGTTTCTGAGACAGAAATGAGAAAAATTGATTTTAAAGCCTTCTGCAAATTGTTTTACAATTTTATACATTTAAAAATCTTTAGCTTGAAAAGAAAAATGATCCACTTGTAGAAAAATAACTTCAAAAAAGTAAATAAATAACTTCACTGCAAACTCAAGCATCCTTCACCCACCCACAAAAACTCATTCTCATCCTTTGATTTTTTTTTTTAATCCAGGGTTTTGAGAAACAGTTCTCAATCACTTATTTTGCCCATATGGTGAGTCTGACTAGTACATAATTAGAATAGTCTATTCTTGTGGGACTATGGAAATTTACTAAAAACTTTTATTACCTGTGCAACAATTAGAAAAGTAATAGTGGTCATTAGAGAATGTTTGGAAGAGAAATATCATTGGGGTGGAGAGAACAGGTTTCCCACCCCTGAGATTTCATTGGTGTGGGGATTTGCCAATATGGAAACTCCAGTGATGGAGATCAGCAACTTTTCTCTAACTTATAGTCTTACAGAGCAGTCTTGGGAATATTGAGAGGTTCAGGGATTTCCCGTGGTCACACAGCCAGTGAGTGTGAAGGGCTGGATTTTAACCACATCTTGCTGATTCCAGGGCCTGCTAACTATCCTATACCCTGGTAGTTCTAAACTTTCTATATGTCGTGGACCCCTCTGGGAGTCTGGAGATGCCTGTGGATCACTTCTCAGAATAATATGGCATGGCGTGTCATAAATAAATGCATTTAAATAAAATAAGATGTATAAAGGAAGCCAATTATAGTGAAATATAATGATCAAAATATCAGCTTACAGGACCCCTAAACTATACTATTTTTTCTTCCTTGAGGATTCAAAATTGAATATGGATCATTAAGTTAAATAGGACTATTAGAAGAAAACTATCAATAATTTATAAAACATTGACCTAAACGTCATCACATTAGAGTATGGTTGTGCAGACCTTTTGACACAAAAAAGCATTAGCACAATGATTGTGATTAAAATTCCTCCCCTTTTCTGAGATGAGGGGCTCTGTCATGCATTTATCTTCCCCTTCCCAAAACCAAGGAATCTCCATTTCTGTGTTTGATCTTTGGCAAGGAAATAAATATAGAGTCTCTTGTTTTCCTTTTAATTTTCTTTCATGGAAAAAGGGGGTATTCACCTTTCATCGTGGGATGAGAACTATTCTCAGCCACTCTTTTGGTGGGATAGGGTGTAGGGGTCATGGGTCATGTTTTCAAGCAGAGAACCAAATTCTGAAGCAAAATGCAATGGAAGCAATTGATAGCAGAGTTAGTTATTCCCTCCTTCTCATCTCTAGAGATGCATTCTGTGTCCCATAATACCATAGCAACACATGTAGAATGAAGGAGAAAAAGGTCTGTCAGATACTAGGGGCAAATCTTCCTTCCATCTCACCTCTCCTTAGTTTCACTCAGTTTCCCACTTAGTTTCCCAACTCATTGATATAACAATTGCCCGGGCTACTTTGATTTTGTTTACATTATGATAATTCTCTCTTGTCTCTCTACTTGAATCTTTTGGTAGAGGAATAGGCAAGTAAGGTAGTAAGCAAACAGTTTGGTACCATGGAAACAGGACCGATTCTGAAACTCTGGAAACAAAAGTCAGCTTCAAGTTGCCCCTCCAGTGTTTACTACTTAAATGGAGTTCATCTACTAGGGTCTTACTTTCCTCAGATATACACTAAGGAAAAGTTTTTACCAGGTGACCTCTAAAGTGACTTCCAAATCCAAATCTATTCCTATGACTAGATTGAGGTCCCTTTCAGCTCCTGGTCTATGATCTTTCAAAAGTCACTTTTAAATAGCTTTTTCTTTTAAAATTTATCTTCATGTGTATTTATTATCTATTCCTCACACTGCTTCCCTTCATTGAATAATTTTAAAAAGAGACTATTGATGGCAAATTTACATAGTCTAGCAAAACCAAATTCCCATGTTGTCCACGTCTAAACAACTCTTTCTTTCTACATTTTTAGTCCATCTCAAGCCTTTCTGCCTCTCTGGCAGAAGATGGATTACATGTTTTTTCTTTAGTTCTATGGACTAATAGTTGATAATTTCCTTCATAAGAGCTCCAAAGACTTCCAAGTCAACATCATCCTCGTCTAAAAATGTCAATATCTAAATTTACAAATTCAGGAAACTTCGAAATCATCTTATCGAAGTTTATCTTACAGTTAAGGAAATCAGGGCCCAAATTGTTTAAGAATTTCCATGACTTAATTTCTTTAAAATTTTATGAAAAAACATTATTTTCAGCTATTTTTCTACATCTGGTTAATGGGCATGGAGCCAAAAAGGATTGCAGAATGAGGATCAGAGAAGCTAGAAGTGACCTTAAAGGCCATTGAGTTCTTCTCAAATCCCATTCAGATCTGACTTCCCTCTGTGACTTAAATCAAATGTGTTACTTCTCCCTAAGGATTTAAGAACATATAAATATTAAATATTAAATAATGATTTAAGGATGTCTTTATTGCCGGTGGAGAATTTGGAGAAATATGAGAAAAGTTCTCACAGCTTGATAGTTATGAAATAAAAACAAAACGCTTTGCAAACTTATTCAGTAAGCTACGATTAGTAAGAGGATGGGCCTAAGAGATAACAATCAACACTTCCACCTTCAGAACTTTCCTCTGCAAACTAGTTGAAAATTAACAAAAGAGATCTATCTCCCCTTCTCTTCCCACTCTGGCCTGAAGCAGCAGAATCCTGCTAGGGCTATTTCATTGGTTTTGTTCTATTTTTTAATTCCCTTTCTTTAGGAAGACTTCAGATTTCACTCCTGAGAACTCGATGGGAACCTGAAATGCACCACTCATGCCATAGTTGTAAATAGAATAGTGTGACACAGGGTACCCAACCCAAAAATGTTACAGAGATCAGATGTGATATTCTGCAGTTGAGAGCCTGGACCTTGCTGGGCATTTGTAATCATGGGAAATTATCTCCTAACCATCACTTCTCCAAATGGCTTTGGCATTTTAAAAATATGGCTAATTTTTCCCTTTAAAGCTTCACATTTATCCTCGGATTTTTTTTTGATCTATAGATAATATATGACCATGAAACTGACAAATAGAAATCCATGTCTTCACTGACTTAATTTGCTGAAACTCCAAATTCCCATCATTTATTTCTCTTGGTTTTTGTGTTCAGCCAGTTGATTAATTTTCGGTACATAAATTTGGACAAGGATACGTTATTCAGCTTATTATATTGACTTTAAGACCCCAAATATTTTCATAAATTAAAAGCATAGATACTTATGAACCATATTTTCGCCTTGATAATGTATAAGCTACAGACTCGAGTACACTTGCCTAGAAAATTGGCCTTTGGGGAAGAAATAAGAACAAAAACATGAACAAAAACATGAAGATACATGGCATGGTAGAGTATCTGGAAGGCCGTTCACAATGCCCTGGGTATAGCACTGACACATTTTAGCCCTGTGAGTGTGGGGAAGTCATAGACCTTCCCAGCACCTCAAGATTCTCTTTAACACTACACCTTCAAATAGAATTGCCATTGAATGTCAATGAGAGGAGTTTTTCAGCAAGAGAATTCCTTTAAATAGTTGAAAGTCACAGGTGTGGACTCTGCTCTTAAAAAAAAAAAAATAGCCCAGGCATTTATTTATTATTTAAAAATTTGGAAAGCATTTCAAACATTAATTCCTTTGAACTTCACAGGAACTTTGTTATAGGTAGTAAAAAGGGGTAGCTAGTTATCTAGAAGAGTAGCATGTAGGCCCCTCACCCTTCCAAGTCCTCCCAAAACTCATCAAGTTTTGTTTTTAGTTTTAGGTTTTTAAAACATTTTTAAGGGTTTGGGCTCAGCCTGTAAGTCCTGTACTAACATTACTGCCATACAGCTGCCATTTAACAGAAATCTATATAGGGTTTTGGTTGTTATGGGTTATTACTCACACAATTTATCCTGGAACACGATTGCTTTTTCCAGTAAAGACACAATATTACAATTGAATGTCAGCCAAATGGTTTGTTTTTCGTTTTGCTCTCTGCCTTCAATGGGATTTCTGTCATTGGCAAAATGGTTACCCTATAGAATGGCCCACTATACTTGTTACCTGTGCCTTAAACATCCACTTGCCAGCGGACCCTCTGTTTTGGGTAGCTCAGACTTCGGATCCCTTCATCCCCACCATCCCCAGGGAGCAAAATTGACCTCAAAAGCTTTATTCTTTGTGTGCCCCAAATGTATTAGCTCCTATTTCCATAGGTTCAGCCTCAGGTAATACTATCCATACTTATTCATAATCTTTGCCTGTTATCCAATTAACTTTCCTATAAACCTTTAAAGACTGACAGTCATATCAATGTTCACGTGGGGAAAATTTGAATAAATTTGGATGCATGGGCAGCCTTCTAAAGAAGGGTACTTTTATTGCTGAGTATCTGTAATGGGAAAAATGATTATTTGGAAGAATTCATTTGGTTATGCTTTATGATGTTTCCTGATAGCGAATTCTCATTAGTCTTACCCAATGATGAATTTTCCTGCATGCTAATTGAAAGAGAATTTTTGCATTGTGTCAGAAGCTTAATTCTATTATTTAAGAAGTTCCATTCAGATGTATGTGGCCTTAATACATGCTGAACATGTTTGTTAGGAACAGCCCCATTAAAGAAGGTGGGGATGGCCTTGTAGTCTGGCTAACATTTTTCCTGACCAAGAATGTCTGTCCTCATCAAATGATGTTTTTTCCTTTCTCATTGTTGAAACCCTAATAAAAGCAATCACTCTCATCCTACTCACAAGTAAGATTATGGAACCTCACCATAAAGAAATCATAAAAAATTAATTTAAAGAAAAGTTAATTGCAGAATTAATGTGTCGTATTGTGGGGTTGGATCAATAAACTATTTTCATATGATTTACATTATCTCTTCAAGAGCTGAAGACACTTAAGAAAATGTTTCTTTTTTTCCTTCCCTACCCCCATCCCTGTCCTTTTGATATATGTATCCATATTTGTAAATAGACACTAATATGAAAATAAAATAGGATGGGAGAACATTTAGCAAGGCAATATATGAGAGGAGGTATCTGCTTTATATAGTTATAAAGTATTCAGTGATTGCTTTTATATTTCCACAGCTTGTTTTGTTTTGTTTTTCCCCAAAATCATGCTACAAAACTCCTCTCTGACTCTATTTTAATTCTCAAGCCCCACAAATCTTATTTTTGTAGTTCAGTTGATTTGACCTCCCCTGTTTTTATATTGTGCTAGTATTGTCCCTGATTTTTTCCCTTTTCATTCAGATTTTTAGTTTCCAGTGACAAAGTGGTTTGCGCTTTCAATATTGACTTCTGAGGCTCAAGAGAAGACTCCAAAATTTGTCTTTTTCTAGAACTAAGACACTGATTTTGATTACTTTCTTTGAAAATATCAAAAAATATTCCAGATAATTGTAAAAGATTTTTCATTAAGAATATAAGCCCTTTTTCCATTCTGTCTCCCATTCCCCCCCAAAAAAATGATAAGAAGATCCCACTTACTCTGTCTGTCTCCTCAGTGCTCCGTGTCTTGTGGCCAAGGAGTCCAGCAGAGGAATGTGGACTGTCGGACTGGAGCCCACAAAACAAGGGATACCGACTGCAACCTGTACACGAGACCTGCGTCCGAGCAGACCTGCCACTCCCCCGCGTGTCCACTGTATACTTGGAGGGCAGAGGAATGGCAGAGTGTAAGTAGAGGGCCTGGGGCAGGCAGCTGGTGGGCGCCCTTCCCTCCCTGATCCCCCACCCCCTATGTTCACCGGCCGGCATCACGTTACTTCTGCTGTGAAGTCCAGTCACTGAGGGAGGAAGACTGCTCTGGCTCCAGCAGAGTCCTCTGTCAGACAGCCAGGATTTACAGGGCTGAGTGCTGGGGGGAGAGATTGTACTTTTTTGTACAATGTAGTGACGGTGTTCTGAACGCTCAAGTTTGGCTGACTGTGAGAAAGAGCCCACTTTGTCCAGAAGGAGGGAAGGATGAAAGAACAGATTAGAAGGAGGCGGAGAAAAGCCTCCCAACTGCTACTATCCCATTATTTTTATTTAAAAAGTTCGCTGCAGACTTCAATGAGATCTCCCAAAATACATTTTATCTTAGTGGACTGTGGTGTTGTTTAGTAACAATGACTATTACTAAAATTTCCAAGGGTCTGAGAACTTGAAAATAAGACAAAACCCAAAGTATATGGTCTGAAGTAACTGCTCCTCTGAGTCACAATGAATAGAAAGCATTCTTTTGTGGGGTTTTCCATTCAAAGTTAATATTTGGTTCAAGAAAAGCATGGTACAGTGGTGAAGAGCATGGACTTTGGAATCAGAAGGCCTTGGCTAAGATTTTTACATGTGACATGGACTGCCTGTTTCGGCCTCCGGCAGCTCAATTACTGGGCAGTTTTCTTATCTACAATACTCCATTTAATGGAGGCTTTGGATTAGGCAACATCTGGGACCTCTTCTAGATCCATAGTGATGGTCCTATGGCCGAAGCTCTGTCACTTCCAGCCTGTGTGACTTCAGTCAAGTCCTAGAATCTCTCCGGCACAGTTATATCGTATTACAGCCACATACCAACAATTTGTTCAGCCCCTTCCCCAAATGAGAGGTCCCTGCTCCAAGGGAATTGTTTTTCTGGGAGAGTTTTTAGAACAAGATGTCATAAGGTTTTGGGAGTCTTACTCAGGAATTAGAGGAAGTAAAAGTATGTCTTCTGGACTCTTCCAAACTTAGAATCTCCTAACAATCTTATTGTTTTTCTGGTGACTTTCTAAAATTTTCCTTCATTCCTACACACACACACACACACACACACACACACACACACACACACACACACGCTCCGCTTTTATGCCATTTCTGCTGATTTTCTCCCCTCTTCCTCATACACAGAAAAGCAATTACTTTCTACCTTTTAAAGGTAAGTCTTGCCAATCCATCAGGTCTTAATTATATAGAGTATGGACATCTAGTATTTGTTTATCTTCTTCCTCCAGACAATTTCTCTCCTTGTTAGCACTTGAGATGGGGAAGGGATCTTGGTGTCTCAGCTAAGAGATATGTGAGACAGATGAAATTAAAATTGGTCTGTTGGTAAAAGAGGGAGACTAATAGAATTGTCAGTGCTTTTTAGTCCATTTTACTGTTGCATGATTTCTTTTACTCTAGAGATGGCTACATTTAATAAACCAAAAAGGGGTAACAACAATGTCAGTTCTTCATTTCTTCCTAAGAATGGTACCAACATGATTGACCTGATATGGAGGGAAAGAATACCTTCCTGTCTTATTTTTAATAAGAATATCATCATATCTTTCCCATTGGCATTCTAATTTTAGGCCTTTCTCCTTTATCTCTTCATATTTTCCTCCTTCCTTCCTTCCTTCCTTCCTTCCTTCCTTCCTTCCTTCCTTCTCTCTCTTTCTCTCTCCCTCCCTCCATCCCTCCCCTCTGGTCCCTGCACCAGATTAAATCTAGCTAAATGTTCCAAGCCCTGAAAAGCAAGCAAGAGTTGGGAATGATTCTAAACTGAGTACTAACACCTTGGCCAAATATTTTCAATTCTTGAAACAACCACAAAAATGAACATTTCAGTCCTCAGTCCACGTCGAAAGTTCCTCTTGAATGCCAAAGAATGCAAATCTTGTCTTGAACACATTAGGCGAAGTGATCTCCCCCCTACAAACTGAATAAGCCCATGTATTAATTTCATCTGCAGGCAACATTTGTTTGTTTATTCTCCCTTCAAATGATTCCATTTGCTGAGCATAAGAACAGAAAGCTCAATGAATCCAGTGCCCATGGAGGTCTCTTTGGTCCCTCCCTCACAATATTTTTCAAAGAAGCCAGACAGAGCTATCTGTGGCACTGAAAATATTAATGAAGCACTCTTTGGGGAAGAAGATCAAGTAGACTGTCTCTAGCGTGGAATCCTCTGCTTAGTTTCCTGTCTCATGATGAGGAAAGTCTGTGGCAGAGAATGAATGGAACCTGGTGGGAGGGACACCACAAAGTAGATTCATGCCCCTTCCAATCCAGTTCAGCGTTTTTAAGCACCTAATTTGCTCTGGGTGCCATGCATGGTGCTAGAGGTATAAAAACCAAACCAAAACCCATCCTTGTCCTGCAAAGGGGAAATTCATTAGTTCAGATAATAGGAGAGAAAGGAGGCAATAATGAAACTTCCTATCCTATGCAAATCTATAGAGGAGCCATGTTCTCAGTCATTCACAGTAACAACGAGGACAATACGAATATTAATAACAGCCAGCAAGCAAAGCACTTTGAATATGTGATATTATCTGAGCCTCACATCAAATCTTTAAAGTAAGTGTCAGTATCTCCATTTAACAGATGAGGAAATGTACTCCTAGATTTTTTTTTCCTTTTTTGCTGAGGCAATTGGAGTTAAGTGACTTGCCCAGGGTCACAACTCCTAGAATTTTAAGAGCTGAAAGAGTCTTCAATGGCCCCCTGCTCCAACCCACATGCACTAAGAAACCCAGTCATATATTTACAACTGCTCTTCTGACTTTTAAATGAAGACCAACAATGAGAGATGGCTTTCATCCTCAAGAGACAACCCATTCCATTCATGGATTATTCTCAATGTCAAAAAGCTTTTCTTATATAAAGCCTAAAATGGAGAGAGAATCCATGAGCTCCATAGACCACCCAATTCTGCCTTAGGATACTGTTAATTCTTACCCAAGGAACTTGTTTTTCTTGGGAATGGGAGGGCAAAATGAAAAAATAAGGTGACTTGTCTAGGATCACACAGCTAATAAGTATTTGAGGCAGAATTTAGGTCTTCCTATCTTCGAGGAAGATTCCACTTTTGCTCCCGTAGAGACTAGTCCTCTCTTCATTATATCACGCTCCAACTTTTGAATCAATTCAGTAACACAATGAGTTGATTACAAAGAAGGTGGTTACCGATTTTTTTAGCTGTGATTCTTTCTTGGCAGTTATATTAACAGATAGAACAATCCCCAAACAAACAAATAAAAAAGAATGTTAGGAAAAGTAGGAAGAAAGGAATTCTTAGGAGAACTATTAGGTTTGCTTTTGGTCATATTGAGTTTAAGATATCCATGGGACATCCAGTTCAGCTCACCAATTAGCAATTACTTGTTGGGTGCTTCTGAAATATGAAGGAACTTTGTTCATTTCCTTATAGTGGTTCACATTTATTGAGCAATAAGGTTTGTGATGTTCTTTATGCACATTAGCTCATCCATGAGATTGGTGCCCTCATCCCCACTTTGCAGATGAAGAAGCAGAGAGGTCAGAAGCCCCAACTGTGGTCATACCTTATGCACCTGAGGCTGGAGGCTAAAGCTGTCCACACTTTTCTGCTGACTCTAGGGCAAACTCTTTCCACTCTGCTAACTCTCCCATTGGTGATAGGTGGGCATTCAGGGATCACGTTGTTTTTTCTACATGGTTCTTAGGTCTGGGCACTGAACAGTGGTAGTTCTTAAAGTCCATGCATGAAGGACTAGAATCTAGTGGTGGTTGGAAAAATACTTCTTTATAAGTCACTGTTTAACAACTACTACACAACTGTTGCCTGCTTTCTGAATGCCTGGTCCTGTCTTTGCTTCCAAGTCAATAAAAAAATAAAGTTATGTGTTTGAAAGGAAACTCTACAAAAAGAAAAAAAAATTAACAGCTCTTTTGTGACCTAAAAAAAGTGAGGAAAGCCCAAATTTGTCCTTGTGGCCATTTCTTGGGTCTTCTACATCCTTTCTTGCTGAACAATGATATAGGGGTGAAGATGTGTGACAGCCCCACCCCAGACCGGGTGTTCCGACCCAGCTTGAAGCTTGTGATTTTCCTGGGTGATCCCTCCCTGCCTCCCAGTGTAAAGTGGGACTTTGTTACAGTCTGTGGCTGGCACATTTTTCCCCTCTCCTGAAAAAATTACACCCTTGTGTAATTATATTCTTTCTTGGGATCAGCTGATTAGCAGACTCTTAACTGTCTGAAAAATGGCTCTTGAAGATGCTGGAGATCCCCAGAGAGAACAATTTCTGCATTTCAAGGACAACTAAAAAGGCTTTAGGAAGCATTCTATCTCCGTCCATCAAAAAGGGCAATACTTTGGGGAAGAATTGGGCTTTCAGACTTCAAAGAAGATATTGGAGGGAGGGGAACTATATAATATACAGATCTAGTGAATATTTATTCATATGTTTAAACATTTACTTGGCCCTTAGATGGAAAGACTTCTGTAAAAATAAAAAGTAAGCTGGGAATAAAAAAGGCTGGGTTTCAATTCCTTTCATTTATTGAGAGATTTTAGAAAGTGGATTGCTCTCTGAACCTCAGTTTCCTTATGTGTAAAGTGAGGAAATTTGCATTTAAGATAGTTTTCAGCTCTAGCTCAGTAATAATCTTCAGGCTACCTTTCTGTACCTCAGCTTGATCATTTGTAAAGATGGTGATTAGAGCACCTTCTGGACACATGGAGTAAATTTGAAGCATAAATTCAAAAATACTTTGAGTTATTCCAAAGAGAAGTACTTTCCTCATTCATTAAGCTCTCCAGCTAACATTTTTAAAGGACGTTTCTGACTGTTATGCTCCTTCTCAAGAAATTCCAGGAGGATAAAATACAAACTCCCCTGTTTGGCACTGAAAACTCCACCATCTGGCTCCAGTCAGGGTTCTTATTCACTATTTCCCATATATGGTGTTCCATTTCCTATCTCACACCTTTGCGCAGGCTCTATATCCCCAATGCCTGAAGGCAATAAGGAGTAAATGAGCATTTATTAAACATCTCCTATGTGCTAGACACGAAGTTAAACATTTTACAAATATTAATTGATTGTCCAAAACAGTCCTGGGATGGAGTTGAGGTTATTATTCCCATTTTACTGTTGAAAAAATTGAGGTAGACCGGTATTAAATGATTCATTCAGGATCAAACAGATAGTGTCTGAGACTGACTTTGAACTCAGATCTTCCTGACTTCAAGACCAGTTTTATCCATACTTTACCTAGCTGCCTAGAATATACTACCATTTCAACATTTCCTTGTGGATTCCCAAGGCATTAAAAAACAACAGGAAAAGAAACAGAGGCGGGAGAGCTCAGGCCATCTATGTTACTGGGAGCAGAGAGTGATGGAGTTTGTTGGCCATCATATAGGTTAAATAGAGGAGAAAGCATGAGATGTACTTGTAAAAGTGATGGGAAGCAGGCTGCTGTGGGCTTTGAATGTTAGTCAAGGGTGTTTGACCTTCATTAATTGGGAAAATGGGAGCCACTGAAGATTATTAAGCAAAAGAAAGATGCAGTATGAAGATTTCTAGGTCAATCTATGTGAAAGATTATTTTAAGAGCAATGGATTGGAGGAGGAGAGGATATAGGTAAGGAAAATCTTTGGGAGAGCCACAGATGAGAATCCTGGTGAGAGGGGAATTCATCCATTCAACAGATTTATTTAAATACCTACTATGTGAAAGGCACTGTGTTAGGGATGCAAAGTCAAAACCAACAGTGTCTGCCCTCAGAAACCTTACACTCCATGATTGAACTCTAGAAATATGGAATGTGTCTTTTATTTTATTATTGAAGTTTTCTTTCTTTTCTGTTATGGTTGAATCTCCATGTCAACCTGGTTCCCATATCCAGAAGAGTTAGGAAGTTCTTTGTTTTTTGGTTACATGCATTTTCTTTGAGTATATAGTGAAAAGTAAGGAAAAAAACTCAAGTGATTCTCTAACCAGAAGAAAGGGGTTTTGAAGAGCTGCCTAGGGGCCTAGTGATGAGGATTCTAGCTAATTTCCTTAGACAGGGTAAAATTAAATACCTGAATGTAAATGTTTATAATTTTAATTTTTATTATCATTTATTTTTATAAATTTATAAATTAATAAGAGGTGATTTGTAGGATGTAAAGTTGGAAAAACAGAAAAACAGGGATTTTGAAGGACTTTTGTTTACTTTTTTTTCTCCCATCCATACCCATTTACCCACAATCCCTTAGAAGGAGACTGAACTGCTGTAATAGAATGAAGTTAACTGGTTGGGGGGGGGGGAAGGGGAACCAAGCCCACAGTCTCATTTTTCAGCCTAATGAACTAGCCAGCCATAGTCAGAAAAGGAAGAAGTCCACAATTGACAATTTCAAATGATCAATCAGGCAACATATGTTAAGGGTCTGCTGTACGCCAGACCATGTCCTTAGTAGGTGTTTCATTTTGTGAACTGGTAAGTTACTATTTTATGCTTAAGAGCTCTGAATCCCAAATTACCCTTAAACTGACAAAAAGAAAAACATAACCATGACATTGAAGTTATAAGGAGGAAATCCCATGAATAGGAATTACTTTGGGGACATTAGGGAGATACTGGAGTCTTAGAATGCTCACTGTCGCCACACAGTGCCTGAAAGGCTGTCCCTTACCCCCATCTCCCTAGAAAAATTCAGTTTTTATTATGGGATTTCCAGAAATAATTTTGCATTTTACATTTCTTTATTCCTTTGATTTTTTTCCATTTGCTCACTGATTTACAATGAAGAAGCAAAAGGCATTTGTTTTGAACATTTGAAAAATCATTTTCAGTCCTTGGTCCCAACTGTAAAAGAATTCAGCAAAACCTCCTTAGAATATGACCCAATTTCCTCTTGGGGGGCTATGCTTTTCTGCCCACATAGTCTGGAAAATGAAGGCAGGGAGAAGCAATCGACCTCAAAACAGCAGATTATGTGACATTGCTTTGGACGGCCTCTCTAAGTTTGGGGCCCTTCCTGCTGATTGCTGTGTTCTCAAGTTCTCAGTGACTGGAAAGCAGTCTTCCAGGCATGAAATTTTCAGCCCATTACAGCAAATGATTCCTTTCACATCATCGTCCATGGGCTAATCCAGTTAGTTGGAAACGGTAACATTTTAGAAGCCTTTTACAGCTGATAAGTCCTTTTCCTCATTTTTTTCAGATTAATAACTAGTAGGGGCTTCTAGCTCCACTTGAGGTAAGTACATTAGAAGGAAGATGTTGCCTGTTAGCATTAGCTGTCTCAGGGAGCTCAGCTGCTCAATTATTTTCTCTTTCTGAATTATAGAGTACCCTGTGAATCAAGGCAGCCCGGAATTATTAGCTATTCACTTGGTCGTATTTTCCAAAGATCCATAATGACATTTCAGAATACCTTTTAGAAATTAAATGATGCTAGGGGAGCTCTCGAGCCAGCTACCAGAATTCTCTAGTCTGAAGATTCTTCTATTCATTAAAATAATAAATCTCTTTTTTAGGTCATGGACCCCTTTGGCTATCTGGTGAAATCCATGGATCCCTTCTCAAAATAATATCTTTAAAACATAAAATAAAATAGAGAGGATTACAGAGGAAACCAAAAGTTAGTAAAATTATATAGATTTTTTTTCCATTCAATTTTATGGATCCCCTTCCTGCCCTCACCTCCCCAAAAATCTATCCTTTAGACTGGAAATCCCAATGGAAGAACTTCTGTTCTAAATCAATGGGTTCCATGATTGAAGGAATAGTAGGAGAAAAAAAAATGCATAATTATATATAAATATACATTATATATAAGGCATATTATATATATAATATATACACATATATATTATATATATTAAATATACATTATATATAAGGCAGGTTCCATTTTGAGTTTTTGGTTATATAATACTGGATTTTGGTTTTAAATCAGGACTAGAGAAGGGAAGAAAACAAACATTTATTAAGCACTTACTATATACCAGACATTGTTACTAAGTGCCTTACAAATGTTGTCTCATTTGGTCCTCACAACAACCATGTGAAGTACGTGCTAGTATTACTCCCATTTCACAGATGAGAAAACTGAGGTAGCCAGAGATCAGACTTGCTATGGCAGCATCTGATCTCAGATCTTCCTGATTCCAGTTCTAGTGTTCTACCCACTGTACTAGGTACTATTTAGTCCAGGAATTCTGAACTTTTAGAATGGTCCCATTGGCAGTCAGGTGAAATCCGTGGACTCTTTCTCAGAATGGTACACAAAATAAAATATATATGATTACAAAGGAATCCAATCACAGTCACTTGCAGTTATCAGAATATTGAAGTAATCTTGGTCTGGTCTTGCCCCTCATTTCACAGATGAGGAAATTGAGGCAGGTTCATGGAAAAATGCCAAGGCCATTCAGGACATAAACATCCAAATTAGGGCCTCTTTCTCCCAATCCCCTCTGCGGTAAGCACCTACATCTAATTTCTCGTGCTCCTGCTAGAACTCTAGGCCTTGGGTTCCACAGTTTGCGAGTCACTTTATTGGGATAAATTTGCACCTAAATGCTACATGGGAGCCTTTCTCAGGGGCTCAGAAGGACAAACTCCTTCTTGAGGCAGTGGACTGAGACCCACAAAGTGGCTTGGGCATGGGGGAGCTTGTGGCTGGCCAGCTCCTGGATGCTCTGTAGGTGACATCCAGCTTGTCATCTGGTGCCCCCTTCTCATGTTTTTACAGTGCACTAAGACATGTGGAGCGGGCTCCAGGTACCGAAAGGTGGTGTGTGTGAATGGAAACGAAGTCGAGGAACACAGCCTGCACTGCGACCCGAGCCAGCGGCCAGCGGACCGGGAGAGCTGCAGCTTGCAGCCGTGTGAATACATCTGGATCACTGGCGAATGGTCGGAGGTACCTGGGCTTGGCGGGAGCTGGGGAGCTGCCCAGAAGCAGGGCCAGACCTTAGTTATTAGAGTTACAGGGAGATTTTCAGGAAGCCTGTTTTCTCCTTTCCCTCCTTCTTCAGGGAAGATGTGGGCTGACATAATTAGTTAGAAGTGATCACAGAGCAGGAGATATGGACTGGGAGTGGATGGATCCTTGGAGTCAAGGATTCCAGTCCTCCCTATGGGACACTATGACTGTAGGACCTTGGATAAATCATTTAACCTCTCATTGTTCTGGGCAGTTTTCCAAGACTATAAATCAAATCAACAACCATTTCTTTTCTTTTTACTTTCTATTTTTTTATTATAGCTTTTTATTTTCAAAACACATGCATGGGATAATTTTTCAAAATTCGCCCTTGCAAAACCTTGTGTTCCAAATTTTTCCCTCCCTTCCTCCTACCTCCTCCCCTAGATGGTGAGAAATCCAATACATGTTAAATATGAAGAACCATTTCTTAAGTGCTTACTGTGTGCTAAGTGCTGGGTATACAAAGAAAGGGGGGAAAACCCTGCTTTCAAGATCATTCTAAGGGGGGGTGGCAACAAACAAACAGGTATCTCCAGATAAGGTATGTACAAAATCGATGGAAGGTGCCAGCTAGATGGGGCAATGGATAGATCATCAAGCCTGGAGTCAATAGACTTGAATTCAAATCTGGCCTCAGATAGTTACTAGCTATGTGATCCTGGGCAAGTCATTTAACCTTTTTTGCCTTAGTTTCCCCTTCTGTAAAATAAGATAAAAAAGAAAATAGCAAAACACTCCAGCATCTTTGCCTAAAAAAAACCCCCCAAAGAAATCACATAGAGTTGAACACAATTAAAATGACTGAACAGCAAAAAGATGAAAAGTAGCCTTGGAAGGAAGGCCCTAGAAGTTGGGGGGACTAGGAAGAGCCTCTTGTAGTGAGATTTAAGTTGAGTCCTTAGCTTGAGGACTTAGCTTGAGTCCCCTGCTTTATTACAGGGGAGCCGAGAGGCAGAGATGAGGATAGAAAGTATTCAAGTCTTGGGAGACAGTCAGTGAAAAGACAGAGATTAGAGATGAACTCTCGTGTGTGAGGGTGACAAGAAGACCGTTGTAGCTGAATCATAGAGTAGGAGAAGGAGAAGAAAGGATAAAAAACACTAGAAATGTGGGGGAGCAGGTTTTAAAAGTCAGAGTATTTAATATTTTCTCCTGGAAGTAATGGGGCCATGAAAGTTTATTGAATAGGAGAGTGACACAGTGACTCCTATGTTAAAGCTCTTTGATAGAAGCAGGGTCAGTGGTTGAAATGAGAGAGGCCAGGAGACCCCTAGAAGGTGTTTGCAATAGCCTAGGAGTGAGGTCTTATAGAGAGACCTCGGTTGTGTCAGAGGAAAGAAGAGGGACATAAATGTTAGAGTTATTCCTTATGGGTGTTCCTTATGCAAATTAAGTCACAGATCCAGGGACAAAAACAACATTGTCTGGTAACCAAGAAGGCCGACCTTATACGTAGTCAGTGCTGGAGGGGCTGGGAAATCTGGAGTAATTTGAGAGAAACAGGAAAGGCTTCTTGGAAAAAGAGTCTCCAGAAGTATAATGTATATGGAACTCGCCAATTTTCATGGTGGAAGGAAGTTTCTATGTTCAGATTTCACAGGGGTAGCCACTAATTTATTGTCCCCAACCATGTGCAGAAGGTATGACCAACTGATGGGGTGGGAATGGATTGACCTTTATCACTTGGGATTATCAATGATCAATTATGGGGTTCATCAATTGGGATACTCCTTGAGAGTGTGCCTTTTTTTGTACCTCCAGACTTAGCACAGAGTCTGGCACTCTGCAGGCACTTAAAAAATATTGATTGATAATGGATTGATTGATAGATAAGGATCTGAAGCAGGATTCAAACTCAGATCTCTATGACTTCAAATCCAAATCTCTACCCACTAAGAAGTCATGTGATCATGAAATCATGCAAAGTCAGAATTCGAACCAGGAGCTTTCATTTTTTTCCTTTACGCCTTGCTATTTTTCTATTGGAATTAAATCCTCTTCCTGGCAGTCTTTGTCTTTTACAATTCTTCCTCTTTAGAGACTTCCTAGTCTAGCAAAACCCATTGTTCTCTGAGATCTGTCCTCGCTTAAATGTAAAGATCTGTGAGCAAGATTGCCAGGAATCAGCTTCTCCTGTTCTCTTCCATGTGTCAATCGTGGGGGGTAGCCTATCTTTCCCTGAAGATGTCTCTCATTATTTACCAAATGATACCTCCAGGTACCACCCCTCCATGCAGGTCTCTAAAATCCTCTTCAAAAACAGGTTCTCAAAGATTTTCTGAAATCCAAGAAGCAGTTCAGCTCCAACTCATGGCTTCTGAGGTTCCAGACCCCTTTTCAAAGGTTGGATGATTTGTGAAAAAAAAACTTGACTGTGTTGGGGTCTCAGTTCCTGAACCAGCTTCCTGCATCTACTTAGTTTTCTCCACGTAAAGTTTAGGTAATCAAAAACCAGACTGATTCATGTCCTTAAATAAGTCCAATTCCCTATTAATGAATGGTACTGGCAAATTTAAGCAAGTCTTTAGGAATCACCAATATGTAAAAGGCAATTGAGGTATATCCAAAGTCTCTTATTTTCCATTACCCTAGATAATTATAAAATGATCATAGATAAAAGAGACATCAGTGTCTACTGTTAATAATGCCTATTTCTGGCCAGAGGAAGCCCCCTTGATCCAAAGTAAGGGTTCTTAATCTCCTTCCATCATTATGGGGTCTATTGATAGGTAATTCAGATGGGCTTCGTGACCTGAAATAGGGAAAATAATATCCTTATTTTCACTAATCTCTAAGTGAAATTAAAAATTTCCTGCTTTATTAATTCCTCATTTAAAAAAAAATTCTGAGGAGTTCACCAGACTGTCACAGAGATCCAGGATGCAAAAAAGGTGAAGAACCCATGTTCTAAAGCAGTGGTCCTTAAACTTTTTAAATAGGGGGCCAGTTCACTGTCCCTCAGACTGTGGGAGGGCCAGACTATGGTAAAAACAAAAGCTCACACTCTGTCTCCGCCCCTCAGCCCATTTGCCATAACCCTACGGGCCCCATAAACGTCCTCAGTGGCCGCATCTGGCCCGCGGGCCGTAGTTTGAGAACCCTTGGTCTAAAGTAATTTCGTACATGATCTTTTCATCAAAACAGATGCAATGAAAGAAAGGAACCAAAATGATTCTCATTTAATAGATAGAGTAATAGATAGATGACTTCAAGATTATTTATTTGCCAGGTCTGCCTTCCTCTACATCTCCATTCTGGATGTTTCCTTGCATCTTTCTTCACTGCTAAAGTGATTTTTACATCATTTGATCATTTTTATTTATTTCCCTCTCCCTTTGTTGATGAGGTTTGATGAGATTATAAAAATAATCAGCAAAGTCTTTCACAGAAGAGATCTGGGACTCATCAGGAATGGATTCCACCTTGCCCAATAAGGCTAGATGAAATATTCAGTTAATATTCAAACTTTTTCTTTTCTTCTTCTTTTCACCAAGTCTGGAGATTCATCAGTAAAGAGGTTTTGTGTAATTGTGGAGCTAGCTGTCTGTCTCTGGGGGTTGTTCCTCATACTTCCCATTAGAGGTTCACCGAGGAGCCTCATCAGTCAGCGGTGGTCCATTAGTCAGGACTAGAATGATGTCTCTCTAAACCTAGGTCAAAGAGAAGAATTAAGGCAATTAGAAAGAGAATTAAGGCAAAATTGTCTCTGATCCCCAAATCCTCCGGATGGCTGAGTAAAACCTCCAACTTGCCTTTTCATCAGTAAACAAAGCTTAGTTTTATCTGTGGGAGCACAAGTGCCAATTAGGAACATCCCTGTTTCTGAATGGCTACCAAGGCTTACGTAAACCATCTAAGTCTCAACACCTGGCATCCTGCCTCAACAGTGTGAGGAAAAGAACACTAGATTGGCTTTCTGAAAAATCAGGATAATAGTGCTTACCTCATGGGGTCATCCTGAGGAGCAAATGAGATCACAAAATTGGAGAATTAGAGGCTTTTAAGCAGCCATCTAGTTCCAACCCATACCCAAAAAGAATGTCTACTATATCTGATGAGTGATGATCCCACCTCCCCTTAAGTATATATTTAAAAAGTTTAGAAAATATATTCATTGAAATACTTTAGAAGCCTTAAAATATGTCATAAATGCTAGATGTTTTGTATAACGTATAATTTTGGTCAACATATTCAAGAAAGAGATCCTAAAACCAATCCACATATGGCAAGAACCCTTAGCCATTCTGCTCTTTCTCCTCTAAACCTCAACTTTGTAATGGCCTTCCTAAAAGGTACTGTCCAGAACTGAAATAATATTCTAGATGTGGTCTCACCGGGGCAGAATCCAGCAGTTAATGTTAATCCTAATCCTGTTATTCTTCATACAGCCAACACTTTTCTTTTATTGATCTCTACCCAATTCCACCTTATTTAGAATCAGGAAATCTAGCTTTAAAGCCTATCTCTGCTACTAACTCATTTTGTCCCTTTAGCAAGTACTTTTTATTGACCTCTGTAGACTTCAGTTTCCTTATCTGTAAAATGCAGGGCTTGGACTAGATAGTCTGGGAGATCTCTTCCAGCTCAAAATCCTTGCTGCTTTTTTCAGGCCAGTTTCCTCATCTCTAAAAATGAAGGAGATTACCTAGACGGTCCCTGGTCCCTGTCTGCTCTCACGTTGGAGGGTTTTAGGAGTCCAGTTTCTAGAACACTGGCCAGGGGTGCTAGATATTGGACTTTATTAGACTTAACAAGCTCTGCCTCTGCCGTGTATTTTCCCTGCACTTTGCTGCCATCCAGGGGAAAAGATGAGTGATGCTTCTGTATCTAAAACACTTGAGCTTTAAAATAACTCTGTTTCCAGCCCCAAATATATATTACACAGACGCATACAAATATCACTTACACACATATTGCATACCTGTATATACACCTACATAAACACACATATATTCATATCTATACACATATGGATACATACACATATGTACATATATCCACATGTGTGAACATCATATGTCTATATATACTCCTATAAACCCACATGGACATATTCCCATGTGTACATACATATGCACTAATGTGTACACACACACACACACACACACACACACACACACACTACCACCACGATTTCAAGCAGTCAGCATCCTCAGCCTTGCAGTTAGCAGATACTGAGCGAGATGTCTCTCCTGGTTTCCTAGGAAGCCATTTGTTGAATGGAACAGTGGCTGATATTTATATAGCATCTTATGTATAGTATCTCATTTGACCCACAAATGGGAAGTAGGAGTCATAATGCCATTAGAATGGAAACTTCTTGGAGATCTGTTTGTCCTTTGTTAACCCTAGACCTTAATGGGATGATGGGCAAATTATGAATAAATGGATGAGTGAGTGAAGGAACGAAAAGGAGTTTATTAAAACTTAGTAGAAGGAAAACATTGAGTTAGGTCCTGAGGATACAAATGGACATCGAAGTTGGTTCCTGTTTTCATGGAGTTCAGTCTGATGTGAGCTTGTTGATTAATTGATCCCCATTTTGCAGATGAGGAAATTGAAGCCTCAAAGAGGATGTCATTCAAAGTCATATAACTAATAAATGGTAGAAGAAAGGAAGGGTGGAAGTGAGGGAGAGAGAGACAAAGGAAGAAAGGAAGGAAGGAAGGAAGGAAGGAAGGAAGGAAGGAAGGAAGGAAGGAAGGAAGGAAGGAAGGAAGGGGAATGAGGGAGGAATGAGGGAAGGAGAGTGGAAAGGAAGGAAAAGAGGGAGGGAAACAGGGAGTGAGGGAGGAAAGAAGGAAATGAGGAAGGAAGGAAGGAAGGAAGGGGGGAGGAAGGATAGAAGGAAGGAAGGTGAGGAAAGGAGGAAGGAAAGAATAAAGGAAAGAAGGAAGGAAGAGGAGGGAGGGAAAGAGAAAAGGAGGGAAGAAATAACAAATGGAGAGAAAAAGGAGGGATCCTTAATTAAAACATACAACTGATTAAGCTGAATAAAAGAAATAGACCAGAGAAGATCCTAATTCCTAAATTGTTTACTTCTTTTAAAATTCTCCTCCACTATGGTTACAGTTGTGCAGCCCTGGACCATAGTAGACCCCAAAATGCCTGTGGATTGACTATTTATTTCTGGGGATGTCTGAGGAGGCTTGGAGAAGCAGCTTCTCTCCTCCTTGGAAAGTGGAGTGTGTGACTCCCCCCAAGTGGGGGATCCTAGTCACTGCTGGCAGTGAATCCATCCAAGCAATTGTGTGAACTTGCTTGTCTCTCTGGGATCACCAGGTCAGTGGCAGCAGCGAGGTTAAAGGCCCACTGGAAGCTGCTTTGGGTCATTTCTTGAACCTTTCTCTCCACAGTGCTCGGTGACTTGTGGCAAGGGTTATAAACAAAGGCTAGTTTCATGTAGTGAGATCTACACCGGGAAAGATCATTACGAATATGGCTACCAGAACACCATCAACTGCCCGGGCACCCAGCCTCCCAGCATCCATCCCTGCTTCCTGCGGGAGTGCCCTGTCTCAGCCACCTGGCGAGTTGGAAATTGGGGAAGCGTAAGTAGATGATTGAGTGATGTTTCTCTGATAAATGGATGTGGAAGGAGCTCTGGGGGAGCCAGGCAGCCATTCTCTTCTCAGCATCGCTCCCATTAACACGTCCAAGGGTGACCTCCTTCAACAGCAGGGGCTGTAAGGTTGGAATGAACTGATGAGACAAGACTGACACCGTCCCAGCCTTCCCCAAATGCTCTTTCACTCTCCCCGACCGGCTTCTTCAACTGATGTACTTGGGAGAAAGAAATCAAAGAATGGCAATAATAAGAAAATTCTGGGGGAGTTTTAAAATGGCCTCAAGGTGTTGCCTGTGACATCACGGCAACAGACCTAACTCCAAAACTCCTTTTGTCCATTTTAGATTTGTGGGGACCTGAATGGAAGTGGTTGGAACCCAGCAGAGAAAGGAGGGGAAATGGAAGGAAGTAGAGTAGGGGGTAGGGAGAGAAGGACAGGATGAGGGTGATTTCAGAGGAAATATAAAGGGAAGACTCTCTGCTTGCTTCTCTTTTCTTAATACATTGTTTGATTTGGTTTTAAAGATGTTTCTTCTGTGCTTAAAAGCTTATTGATAAATAGAGCAATCTGAACTTGGTTTTGGGGCTTCATGATATTTATTCCTATGAATATGAGCACAAATTCCCAAGCATGGGAAGAAAGTGATTTAGTGACAAGATCATACTGGCTTTGGAGTCCAGAAGCCCTGAGTTCATGTTCTGGCTCCGAAGGAGATTGGCTGTGTGATCTTGGTCAAGTCACTTAAGGTCCCAGTGCCTCAGGACTCTCAGATATAGAGAAACTGAATATTGGATACTAGCTAAATCAAACCCACATCCAAAAGAAATTCAGTCTGGTCCCAGGGAGGCTGGCTTCTGGAGTCTAGGGACTTGTGGCCATCTCTCCATCCTCCTTTTCTGATCACTGGGCCCCAAACTCCATCATTAGAGATGCATTGCTTTTAGCCTATAGGGGACTTGAAACCTCATATCAAAATGCCAGTACCTGGGGGATGGACACGATACACCTTGCATGAGATCAGGTTCCCTTTCAACCATCACTAGCTGAGGGCGAGGTCCAATGAACATGGAACACAGTCTAGTTTGGGAGGCAGAGTGGATTTAGGATGGAGGTCACCAGGAATATCAGGAGAGAGGAGAAAGTAAGAGGGCACCCCCTTCTCTTTTGCCTCAAATTGGCTCTGACTGAACCATATCAGATTCTTCTCTGAACCATTTTCTATTAAATACCTTAGAAAAGTATCCTTAAACACTAAGATCACGTTATATTGGTGTAAAGACCCACAGAAGCATGGAAGGACTTTTCTAGCCATCTTGTGGATACAACTTTAGGAAAGTTTTAGCTAAGGTAGGGCAATGAGGGTTTTGCCCCAGTGCAACAAAAATTATAGGCACTGTGGCATTTGCAAAACACCTTATCTTATTTGATCCTCCCACCAACCCTGTGAGGTAGGTTGCTATTATTATCCTCATTTTGCAGATGAGTAAACTGAGGATGAGAGAAGTTTGGTAAGTTACATAAGCTCACCCAGCTAGTAAGTATCTAAGACAAGATTTGAATTTGTTTTCCTGACTTCAGGTCCAACATGCTATCTAATATTCCACCTAACTTCCCCAAAATATAACGAGTAAATTCCTTCCTCAATGAGGAACAGGTCTATTAATTAACTAATTACCACCCCACTTAGCTGAATTTATATTAGTTCTTTTTTTAATTATTTTATGCCATAGATGTCTTGAAGGCAAGTTTTAGACTAGTTTATTCCCCTGGTCTCTCTAGGAAACAAAATGCTTGGTTATGGTTCTGAACTTGAGGAAAATGCATTTAGATTAATTGGGAAACTAGAGGTCCATGGGAGAGATCATGGGGATTTCCCGGTGGTCAGTCTGCTCTTGTTCTCTGAATATCCCTCGGGGAATGAGCGGGCTCATGCCCTTTGGGATGTGGTCTATTCCTAGCTTCAGAGTATTTACTTCTCTGGAGTATCCAGGGATGATTTAGTGGGTAGGGGTCCTCTCCAGTTCTGCCAGCTCATCTCACTGGGGTAGGAGGAAAGGGGGAGCACCTCAAGGCTGCCCGGCTGACCAAGGTTTGATTTCTAGTGCTCGGTGACTTGTGGAGCTGGCGTGATGCATCGCTCAGTGCAGTGCTTAACAAATGATGACCAGCCAAGCAGTCTATGCCCCATTGAGTTAAAACCTGAAGAAAGAAGAACCTGCCACAATAGCCATAACTGTAAGTTTGCCAGCTGGAAGAGATTGTTCTTTGTCGAGTGAAATAGCTTTCTCTCACCCCCACCTCCCGCTGGCTTGGGAGGACGTTGACTTCTTAGAAATTACACCATCCACTAAAATATGTTCAGGTGGACAGTGTCATTTGTCCTGCAAATAAATAAAGCCATGACTTTTTCCATGAAGACTCCCAGCAGTCTTCCCTTACCCAATAATCTATCCATCAATTAGCCAATCAATAAATGAGCCCCTACTATGTGCCAGGCACTGTAATAGAAAGAGCAATATGAAGACAAATAATAGATAATCTATACTCTCAAAGAGCTTCAGATTGCCTTATGTTGATTATTTGTGTGTCAGGGAGAGGGGGAAGAAAGAGAGGGAAAGAGCAACTGAGGCGCCATGTTGCTTTTTCCAAAATACTGTGAATATAGTGCCCAGATATAACTGCTATTTACACTAGCCATATATAAGAGAGGAACAACCACCCCCCAAAAAAGTTTCATAGAGCTTTAGTCTTAAGTAAATTTCTTTGGTCATTCAGAAGCAAAGATATTCCCTTTATCCACCCTCTTCACATCAAGATTCCCTAGAGGCTTTCTCCTAGTGGGTCTTGAATCACTTGGACTCTTGGTTAAATTCTTTGCCTCTTCAGGGACCCTCTCACCCTTCTTCACCTCAGGGTCTTCCTCTGGGTTTTTCCTCACCAGGTTTCCTTTACCCTTTTCCCCAGGTGTGTGCGTGTGTGCGTGTGTCTGTGTGTGTCCATGTGTTCTGCCATCTCATGTGCCTTGTTAGCCAAAGGTTCCATGACATCTTCAATCTACTTAATGGGATTTTTCAGTGGCAAGCAATGTGGTCATTTCCTGCCTGCCTCAGAACAGATGGGAGAGGAAGGAAACAAACATTGATTACATACCTACTATGTGCTAGACATTGTATTGAACATGATAATTCCCGAAAGAAGTGTTCAAGAACCTGTTTTTGATTTTGACTTCCTATTGCCCAGTACCTAGATTGTGCCTTGCATGTAGTAGCTGATTAATAATTGTTTACTGCATTTAACTGAATAGTTAAACTTTCAATGAGAGAGGAACATTTTCTCTTGCAGAGAAGGAAGTTTAAGATTAAATCTTTCCATGCTAGTAGCTGGATCACATTTTACTTTCAAATGGAATAGGAAAATGTAGCCTAAATGATGTCGACTGTGGGATATCAGCCTTGTATAAGAATTATTGATGTATTTAAATCACTTGTCTTCCCTATTACTTTCCAAGCTTCTTGAGGTCAGGGACCCAGCATCCTAACACAGGGGAAGGGTTCAGATCTCTATCCTGAGACTCAGCATCTCTATGCTTGGTCTACTCTCTTTGGACAGCAGTGTCTTCCCCTGTAAAATGAATAGACTGGAGTGTCTGATATGTTACCCCCCTCCCCAAATCTATCATGATATTGTTGTTATATATTTACCTCTATCTCGTGTAGTACATTGCACAATAAATATTTGTCAAATTGGGATAAATAGACAGGCTAACTGGTTCAGTGGAAGGAACATTGGGTTTGGAGTCACATAATCTGGGCAAATCTTACTTTGCTACTTTCAACCTGATGAACCTTGGGTAGATAACACCACATTCTTGGGCCTGTGTTTTCTCATCTGCAAAAGAAATAGGCTGAATTAGATGATTCTGAGGACCCCGTCTTCTCTAGATGAATGGGTGGATGGATGGATGATTGATTGAATGAATGAATGAATGACAAAAACATTTATTAAGGGCTTACTATATACAAAGTAATCTATGAACATTATAATTTTCCTCCCCCAGGTGAGTTGCCCAGAAACTGCAAAGAGATGAAAAGGCTGAAAGGTGTCATGGAAGATGGGGAGTATTATCTCACAATCACTGGAAGGATTCTCAAGGTGAATTTCAAGCTATTGATAAAATATTTTACCTTCTTTAATTTCTTTTAATTGTTTATTTGCCCCTTTTGATTTTGGATTGAGGTACTGTTCCCCCAGTTGTGATAGTTTCAGGGGGTATACATGTGTATGAAAGAGGAGGAGGAGAGGAGAGAGAGAAGGTTGGAGAAAGGGAGATGGAAAGAAAGGAAGAATGAGAGAGAGAGAGAGGGAGAAAGAGAGAGAGACAGAGAGGGGGGAAGGAGGGAGGGGGGAGAAAAGAGAAAGAAGAAGGAGGAGAAAGAAAAAAGGAGGAAGAAGAGAGAGAGATAGAAGGAGAGAGGAAAAAGAGACTGAGATAAATCGACAGCAAAACATATCATTTGCTATGTGCCAAGCACCCTGCTAAGTTCTGTGGGAGCTACATATCCAAGCTAACGCCTGCCCTCAAGGAGCTGCCATTCTGTCTGTCTTCCAGGTCTTCTGTGCTGGCATGCAGTCCGACAAGCCCAAAGAATACATTACTCTTGTCAGTAGCGACTCCGAGAACTTCTCAGAGGTTTACGGGCACAGGTGAGCGAAGCATGGACCCTGCCTTCCAGATTCTACATAGTATATGCAGAAAATTTCCCCCCATTAATAGAAAAAACTCTCTTTGGCTTTAGGCTCCACAATCCCACTGAATGCCCTTACAACGGGAGCCGGCGAGAAGATTGCCACTGTCGGAAAGATTATACGGCAGCCGGGTTTTCCTCCTTCCGAAAAGTCAGGCTGGATCTGACCACTATGCAAATAATAAGTGAGTTACTATGGGGCAATAGAGTGTAGGGTGAGGGTGAAAGGGCAGGGAGAGATCAAAATGCTCGTTTTTCACATTCATCAAGACAACATGGTGGAGAGTCTTGAGTGTTGGGCATGGAATCAGAAAGAAATGGGTTCAAGTTCTTCTGACATTTATTGTGACTCTGGGAAAGTCACTTAAACCTGCTGACTTGTTTCCTCATCAGAAAGAAATGGCAAATCACTCTGGTATCTTTGCCAAGAAAATCCCAAACGATATCACAGAGAGTCAGACACAACTTAAAATGACTGAACAAATCTCTGTACAAGCTGTTTCTCCCCTATAAGATAAAAGCTCCTTAAAGGCCAGGCCTGTTTTATCTTTATCTTTCTATCCCTGTTGCCTGGCACAGGGCCTGGCACATAGTGACTGACTATATAATTAATAGATATATGGTCAATCGAAGTATAGGCCTAGATGGTTGTTCTCTGCATTAATGAAGAGCATTTCTCTCCCAAGGAGTTCCTTGCACTGCCCCCCTATTCACAGATTTTTCTTTATTTGCTTATTAGTCACTTTATAAAAAAAGGAAATAGAATTATGATTTTCACCTAGTTTGTCCATGATCAGATTTAACTCTGACCGGGACTATCTTTGGTTAGTTTTTCAGCCATCCAGGGATATTAATCAAAGTAACAGCTGAGGGCAGCAAAAGGACCTAAACATGTTGCAGTGAATAGAGGAAAAACAGAATCATGAATAATTAATTTTTCCTCATTATATCTGACAGAGTATATTGGATTACTTTGCCCTTGAGGTAGACTGAACTTGATTTGCCCTAAAGATTAAAAAAAAAAATTAGGCATCATCCAGACTCCTCCTGACTTTAAGAAGCTAGTGTTGCAATCTTTGTATTGGCAGAAAGAAAAAGAAAGAAACAGAGAGGCAGAGATGGAGAGATGTAAAGAGAGAGACAGAAACAAGAGAGGGGGAAATGAGAGGTAAAAGAGAAAAAAATGGATATAAGGAAAGATTAGAAAAGAAGAAAGAGCAAAAAAAGAAAGAGAAGGAAAGAAAAGAGAAAGTTAAGAGCAAGGAAGAGAAGTAAAGGAAGAAAGAAGGAAAAAATAAGAGAAAATAAGAGAGAAAAAGTAAAGAAAGAGAAAGAGTGATAAAGGAAGAGGAAGGAAAGAAAAAAAGAAAGGAAAGAATTCTTACCATTCTGCCTTCAGAGAATTCATGCAACCATGCTCCACATCTGTACAGATGTTTCTTCTTTTTGAAGTATGACATGGTTTTCCATTGGTGCTGGGCATCTAAAGCTGTTTTCAGTGTCTTTTCTGGTGACCCATAGAAATAATCAGGCAGAGAGGGTGAGGAAACTGTGCCCAAATGGAGCTGTGCTCCTGGATTGTCTCAAGAAGACTTTTCTTAGTCTGCCATGTTCAGGTTCAAAGCCAAGCTCAGAAACTCCAGCACAGATTCCTAGCACATCAGCCAGCTTGGAGTTGTCTTGTTATGCTGACTGGAGGAAAACTTTCTAAGTTGCCATTAACAATTTCAAGATGCGTAGTCTCATTGCCTTGTGTTTGGGCAGCGATAGCTCATAAGTTATTAGAGTAGGTTATGCATAAAACTTAGAAGAACAAAAATCTCTCAAGTAGCTGGAAATCATTTTTCAGAGCTGCTGTTTTTTCCCCTTTGCTCTAATTCTCATATTTTTTCCCCCTGTTCTGGGATTCCTGGAATATCCAATTATCTTCTGTTTAGATTGAGTATTTTGACAAATTTTTTGATGTAAGAATCAATGTTTTGGTTTATACATTGAGTTGAAAAAAAAAAAGTCAGTTCTAGGAGTTCACTGGCCCACCAAAGTAAACACACATCTGGAGGAGCTCAAATCACATGCTGAATTATTTCTTTTTCTCCCATTTTTCCCCTTGCTACCCCTTGGTCTTTTGTTCTCTCTCGCAATTCTCGCCCCATCTCCTGCCAATTCCTTTCTCTTTTCATTTCTCCTTTGTTTCTCCAATTCAACTCTCTCCTTATCCTGCCACTGAACCTCCCATAGCCACAGACTTGCAGTTTGCACGGACACACGATGGACGTCCCGTTCCTTTTGCCACTGCTGGAGATTGCTACAGTGCTGCAAAGTGCCCACAGGTATGTCCGAGTCCCTCTCGCCCTGACTGCCAATATTAAAATGAAATAGAGAATCAATCCTGTAATCCAAAAGCCTCCCCAAGCTACACTTGTGCTTTCTGACAGCCAGAACCATCTCTAAAGTTAGGGCATCAAGTCAATCGCCCCTTGGCCATCTGATTTAGAAGGCTGGGATTCAGTTTTCAGTGTGTGTGTGTGTGTGTGTGTGTGTGTGTGTGTGTGTGTGTGTGTGTATAACTCAAGGGACGTGACTCAGCCATTTCATCCACCAAAATCTAAAATTCCCATGGAGGGCTTCTCTTCAGTCCTACTTTATGATCCCTGACAAAGTAGCTCAGCTAAAATCCTTTCTTTATCTTTTAAAAAAATTAGAAATTTCCTTGTTTCTTTCTCGAAAAAAATGTTGTTAAAGTCTCTTTGGTGTCAACAAGACATGAAAAGAATGAGGTTATTGGTCTCAACAAGAAATGGGGCCTTCATATGCCTTGGGCCTTCAAAGAGTGGACTCCCTACAAGCCAAAGGACCTTTTCCTACCCAAGATACCCAAAGACAAAAAAGTATTCTCCTTCTAACTTTCTTTCTCAGGCCAACTTTAAACAAGTGCTGTCAAACACCCAAGGAGAGTAAAATGAGAGCTTTTTAGAGGGAAAAAAAAATAACAATGGAAAATTGGGCTTTTCATAAGGAAGCCAGGCCTGCTGAGTGGAGAAACTTTCAAAGTTCAGGTTCTAGAACATTTGGATAACTTCAATATTCCAATGATCTTTCTTTTTTTTTTTTTTCTTTTTTTCTTTTTTCTGAGGCTGGGGTTAAGTGACTTGCCCAGGGTCACACAGATAGGACGTGTTAATTAAGTGTCTGAGACCAGATTTGAACTCAGGTCCTCCTGAATTCAGGGCTGGTGCTCTATCCACTGCACCATCTAGCTGCCCCTGCCCCCATTGATCTTTCCATTGGTTTGGACCCTCTCTCAGGCATTCTTAATGTGATTTTTCTTTTTTTTTGCTCCCAAAATAACAATAATAGCTACCTTTTAAGCATCGTACACCTTTTCTTGTTTAACAATAATAATGACTAACATTTATATACAAGGCAACTATTTGGTAGACTCCCTGTGTGCCTGGCCCTGGGCTAAATACTGGGCATATAGAGTAAGCAAAAACATAGTCCTGCCCTTGGGAAGTTCGTATTGTAATGGAGAAGTGAGACCACATGGACATAATTAGGTACATAGAAAATATATGGAGATGAGATGGAAACTCCTCTCCTTGGAAAGGCCCTGGAAGTTAGACCACAAAGAGTTCTTGAAAAAGATAATCCCTAGTTTTAGATAAATAAAGATAGAAATTTTTCATGAATTTGTGGGCAAAAGGTTCCTAGATTTGGAACTGAAGGAGACTTTACAACATATATAGTCCAATCTTCTCATTTTACATATGTGGAAACTGAGTCATAACTAGAACTGAGACCTGCCCAAGATCCTTAGGTTGCAGGGTTCAAACCAGGCCTCCGGAGGCCAAATACAGCTTTCTTTCCACTGACTTCACTGAGAGCTAAAGTTGGCGATTATATTTGGAATGGTGTTTAAAGCTCTTATTAACAGTCCAGTGGAACTGAGCACAAATAAACCTGGCGTTGGAGGATCTAGGTTTTCCATCCATTTGTGCCATGATGACATTTGGGAAGGGACCCTTCCTGCTTGCACAGCCTGGCCAGTCGTCAGAAAGAGCGCTTACTCTGGAGACGGTTCCTAGCAGATGTGACCTCGTTTTAAAGAGCCATGGCTGGCCTAAGCCTGGGCCGCTCTCACTGCCTTCTGCTGTGCTTCTGCATGTCCCTGATGTGGGTGACCCACTTTCAGCTGCCCTGGCCATTTAAAGACCTCAGCAGAATGCCAGAGGCTGACCCAAGCACTTGTAAAACAGATGCCCTGTAGACACAGTCTCCACAAACAGATAGCGCCAGAATCAGAGAGCTAGGTCAGAACTGAGAAATTGTAGAGTCATTCTACAGATAGAGAAACTGAGGCCCACAAAGGGAGCAAAGAGTACTGCTAACCCAATTCCCTCATTTAGAAATGGCTTTTAGATCTGGAAAGGGCCATCTAGCTCAGGGGATCTTAACCCAAGGCTGGTGAATTTGTTTCTCTGACATTTTTTTTCCCTAATTGATTTCAATGTAACCAGTTACCTTTATGAATCATATGTGTTTTATATATTTAACAACATGATTCTGAGAAGGGTCCCTAGGGTTCCCCAGACTGTGCGTGGAATCCATGACACACTAAAGGTGAAGAACTCCTGGTCTGGTCCTCATTGGCCTGGTGCGGTCATGGCAGCAAATAACTACAATTTATGTGAAAGGATTACATGGAATCTGGGCTGGAGCCTGGAGGTCAAACTCACAACCCAAAACCTTCTGAAGTGTCACCCAAACCACATGAAAAGATATTGAACAAATGGAAAGACAAATCCAATAAAACAATTACTCTGTGGCCCTAGGGATCCTTATGGATGGATGAGCAGCCCCCGTTTCTGCTTGAGTTGGATCTTGAAGACTAGATGGTCTATGAAGTCCCTTTAGGCTGTACATTGATGATAAAATCCAGCCAAAATATGAATTCAGATCCCCCGACTCTAGAGCACTTTCCACTACTTCATCTTGCCTCGAGAATGAGATGAATTAAAATATATCCCTTCAAATGAGTCAAGCTTATCTGGGCCTAAGCTTTTTCCCCCTTCTTTAAGAGGATAAATGTCCTTGCTCCATGATATATCTACCACATTCCACGCCCTCAATCTGGAGGTTTATAAAGTGGGGTCCCCAATCTGCTGATGAGAAGCCATCCCGGAAGGACAGCAGCTTGAGCTCATTCAAGGTCATTGGCCTTTAGAAGGAAGTTACCAGTTCCTTTGGGTCATTTAGAACTGTCTACATGGCAGGAGAGTTAGGCAAGGGGAAAACAGGCTAAGCTTCAAAATCTAGAAGGCTTTGGGCAGCAGATGGGATTTCAAACCCTGAATCAGAAAATGTTAGTTTAGATCTACTGTGCTAGGACATTGGTTTGTACCAAGAGGAAGAGAAATAGTCTTGCTGTCAGGGTAATTAGTGACATCCTAGCAAGGAAAAAAAGTGAATAAAAGAAACTATTTTAATAGATTGATAGATGAACGGATAGATAAGTAGGTAGATAAATAAATGATAGATGGGTGTGTAGATAGATAACAGACAGATGAATAGACATATAGATAAGTAGATAGATAAATAAATGATAGATGAATATATAGATAAATATGATAAATGAATAAATGATAGTAGATGGACAGATGGATGGATATATAGATAAATGGATAGACATATAGGTAAGTTGGTAGATAAATAAATGATAGATGGACAGATAGATGTATATATGAATATATAGATAAGTAGGTAGATAAATAGATGATAGATAAGAGATAGATAAACAGAGATGGATGAGTAGATGAATATATAAATAGAGGATGATAGATGATGGATGAATGGATAGATTTAGATGTGTCTATATACTATCTGCCATTTTAAAAGTTATATAGAGTTGTACATATAAAAGAATTTATATTTAAATATCCGCACATAATCCTTATACAATACTGGATTTTCCATTATTACTGGTTGAGATGTTTTTAAAGTAATTACCAAAATTTGGTTAACAATTAAACGCCTGCTTTTTATAAGACATTGGATTAGATGTTGTGGATCCCAAGAAAAAAGTTAATATTATATATTTCATTTGGAACAAGCTACTTTTGACAAAGCCATAGTCTTTGGTGAGGCTCCAGGCACAGTGGCAATTCAGCGGATTGAATCTGGAGTCAGGAGGACTGGTGTACTAATCAGCTCACTCTGGACAGGATTGTTTCCTCATCTCTAAGATGGAGATAACAGTCCCCATGGGGTAGCTAGGCGGTGCAGTGGATAGAGAAGCCTCTCTGGAATCAGGGAGACCTGGCTAAATCCAGCCTCAGACCTGACTTTTGTTAGATGTGTGACTCTGGACAAATTGCTTAATTCTGATTGGCTTGCCAAAAAAAAAAAAAAAAAAATAGCACAGCCTCCTGCTCCTCCAGAGTAGCTGTGAAGATCATGTGAGAAAATGTAGGTAAAGTACTTGGAAAACCCTAATAGCCCTTTAGTAGATACTACCCTCATGACTGTAGGCAACGCTCAGTTTCCTCATTTTGTAAAATGAGGAGGCAGGCCTGGATCTAAGGCTCCCTATATCTATCATCCTAAGAATTCCTTGATG
This sequence comes from Sminthopsis crassicaudata, assembly GCF_048593235.1. Classification (NCBI taxonomy): domain Eukaryota; kingdom Metazoa; phylum Chordata; class Mammalia; order Dasyuromorphia; family Dasyuridae; genus Sminthopsis; species Sminthopsis crassicaudata. The sequence goes on from NC_133617.1 coordinate 730,881,398, forward strand.
GATCATAGAAGAAGTGAAAAAGAATGTTGTTTGGCTTAGAAAAAGCAGGGAGCATGCTGGGGAGAAAGGCTCCAGGGACCAGATGGCAAGAGTTTAAACCTCAGTTCTGCCACTTGGGACTTGTATGCACCCTTTTGCTGTGAAGTGATGGGTTGGCCTTTGACCTCTAAGGTCACCCCCACCCCAGGCCTATACTCTCTGACCTTATAGGAGATCCCGACAGAGAGCTGCTGCACATTCCAAGGGGGCTTGGAGGAAATGGGGTAGATCCAATTTCCATAATAGTGAATTCCTTTGGGCATCTAGCCTATGCTGAGTGGGCTGAGGGTGCCCTCTGCTGGTCATCTGCAAGAAAGCACTTCTTCCTGCTGGCTGCCTTGGGGAAGCAAGCACTGGGATTTGCTGAGATTGGTCCAGGGCAGACCACCCCATGACAGGATCCCAAAGAATGGGAAGCTTCAGCAGCAAGATCACCCTAGAATAATCGAAATGGCCATTCGCTCTTGTCATTCCCGAAGGGGTCCAAATCCTCATGTAGCAAATGCAGTGTGGTATAGGGAGCATGTATTAGTCTTAGTCTCGGTTTCCTGATCTGGGCTCAAATCCAACCTCCATCCCTTATTACTTCTGTAAGCTTGGGTGAGTTGCCTAAGCTCCTCATTTGTAAAATGAGTGGGGCGGACTGGGTGGTCTGTGTCTACACCCCTCTGATCCCTGCTCCATCCAGCCTCATCTCCTTCTGCGGAGCTGGGAAGTCAGGTTGAACTGAGAATTTTCTTTGGCCATCTGTTTCAGGGACGCTTCAGCATCAATCTTTATGGAACTGGCCTGTCGTTAACAGATGCATCCAGATGGGTTTCACAAGGGAACTATGCTGTCTCTGAAATTAAAAAGTCACCGGTAAGCACCCCCTCCCCCACCTCAGCACCACACCACACATATATATGCACACACACACAAACACATACACAAACACACACACACATTCATCCATAACTATGTCATTGCTTTGATAGCATAAAGTGTGTCTCCCCCCCACCCCCAACCCCGCACATTACCTTTCAAACTATTTTGCAGAAGGCTGAGAAGAGATTTTGATAATTAAATCAAGTGCAAAGCACTAACTGGTGTCCCCCTCCCATCTCCTAATCAAGCTTCTCCTGTGGTAAATTCTTCAATGAGATGTGAACAACCTTGGGTAATTAGGGGAGCTGCTTAACCATGAAGCTAAAAGCAGGAAATAGCCCACAACCCAGACATGGCGGTAATTAGCAGGATGGAGTTCTGCTTTTGTGAACATTGGTAAAATAAAGTAATGAAAAAAAGGAACAAAAATGGGGTGTCAGGCTTCTTAGTGCCTGGATGCTGACAGGTGAGGTTTTCCAGGGATGCCAAATACAAAAGAACCGATGCTTTCAAGTGGACAAATTGCTTTACTGCGGTCTCTCATAAAGTATCTGGCATATAGTAGGCACTTAATAAGTGCTTCTTAGTTCCAAGATTCTTTCATTGAAGCCTCACAACCACCCTGTGAGATCAGTATTATGGCTATTTTTATGACCATTTTACCAATGAGGAAACTAAGATTGAGTGTGATTAAGCGGTACTGGAGATGGCATTTGAAACTAATTCCATCTTTCTATAGTTTGTGCTATAGCATTATAGGGGCTAGACTTAAATTCCAAAGGACCACAGAGAACATCTGGTCCAGTCCCTCACTCTATGAAGATGAAAATCCCAAGGATCATTATTTACCCAAGATCACACAGAGTAAATGATAGGCGGGATTTGAATTCAGATCCTTTATCTCTAAAATCAATAGTTTTTTCATTTTTCCCAGTCTCCTCCAAACCTGTGGGAATTTAGGTGTCATAGTGGTTAGAATATATGATTTAGAGTCAAGAAGACAAGTTCAAATCTTCTGTTGGCCCCATACTAGCTCTGTGACTCTGGGGAAATTACACAACTGTCTTGCCTCAATTTTCTTATCAATAAAGGGGTAATAATAACAGCAGTTTGTTATGAGAATAAAATGAGATCACATTTAAATCATTTTTCAAACCTTCATGCTCTAAGTGAATGTTAGCTGTAATTATAATTAATCATTATTTTTGCAGGGTAGTTGTTACAGTTGTAGATTTTGTGTGCCATTTTTTCCCCTGAGTCTTTTAGCCTGATATTGTAATGAATATTTCCTTCTTTGTTAAATTCAGGAAATTTTTGGGAAAGTAGAGAGGATTATGGCAGGAACCAGAACTTGTTATAGAAAAAGAAAGGAAATTTGTGTCCCTCATCTCATCCAAAAATCTATGACCATATCTCCTATACTGATGTTTTTTTATACTTTTTGAGTCAGGGAAAGTTGAGGGGAGAAGTGCAATCAAGGCATTGGAGACAGCTTAGAAATGGAAAATAAAATTCTGTGAGTAAAGAGTAGAGTTTGGGCAGATCATATAGTGTATGCTGGGATATTACATGCAATGAGACTCAAAAGTTAAATTAAGAATGGCTTATAAAGAGCTGTGAAAACCAAGCAGAAGAGTTTACATTTTATCCTAGATGCAATAGGGAGCCACAGCAATTTATTGAGTAAGACAGTAACATTGTCAGATTGGTACTTAAGGAAAATTATATTAGCATTATATGGAGGTTGAATTGCAGGGAGAAAGATTGGGGTCATATATGAGAGATCTAGGAAAGGTAAACTTAAGACTTGGCAGTTAATTGAATATGTGGGATGAATGAGAGAGAATAATCAAAATATTCATGTTTGCTCATCATGTATCATCCCATTGTCCTTTTGATGACCTTTAACTTTAATTTTTAAGAAACTCAGATTTTACAATTCAGACCCACAGAGTGATGATAATGGTAATATTTATACAGCACTTAATATTATCTTATTTGATTTTCACAACAACCTTGTAAAATAGGTGCTATTATTAAACCCATTTTCCAGATGAGACTGAGAAAGGTTGGTTCTCTAGATCACATCTATAATAAATATGAGACAGGATTCAAATTCTTATTTTCCTTTCTCTCAGTCTAACACACTAGCTACTTACCAAAAATATATAGATAGGACAAACATGGATTTCTGTTTCATTGAGCAACTTGGAGTCATTTAAAAACACTGAACAGTTTCCAAAGTATGTACTAACCTGCTCTCCTCCTTCCTTCATTCTGGATCCAGTTCATTGTCCCTTTGCTGGCCAGGATATAGGTACCAGTGGCTTAACTCGATGGACTTTCCATCCAACTGCATATCATAATCTAGACAGTGCTTATTCTCTATCCATGGGATTTTCCTGTGTATATAATTAAGAAGAATTAGTTTAAGTGATAAGAGCTCTCAGCTAAAAATTCACATTTTTAAATTTTTAGGTTTTATTTTACAAACTAAAATCCACTGTCCTTTCAATTTATTTCCCTATTGAAATAGAAAAGAAACAAAACTCCTGTTATAAGCACATATAGTTGTGCAAAACAGTTTTCCCCATTGGCCACGTCCAACATTCACTATGTCTCAATCTGCCTTCTGAATCTCTCATGTTTCATCATGAGTCATTCATGATAAACAACTTCACTGAAATTGTTCGGTTTTTACAATATTATTGTTATTGTAAAAAAAAAAACTGTTCTTCTGAGACTACTTTCTTCACTTTGTATCAGTTTATACTAGTATCAGATTTATCTGAAACTACCCCCTTCATCATTTTTATAGCACAATAGTATTCCAGAACATTGAAATTCCATAACTTGTTAAAACCCCAGTAGATGGACACCCTCGCAATTTCTCATTCTTTTCCACCACCAAAAAAAGCTTCTATAAATATTTTTGCACATATATATAAATATATATATATATATATATATTATTCTTCAATCTCTTTGGAGTATGTACTCAGTAGTGACATAACTGAGTCAAAAGAAATACATGGTGTGATAGCTTTTTGGCCATTGTTCCAGATTGCTTTTCGGAAAAGCTAGACACATTGATAACTCTGTCAACATTGAATTTATAGATTGGTTTTCCTAGAGCCCTCCCAGCATTTGTCCTTTTTTTGGTTAACTTTGTCAATCTGATAGTTGTGAGGTAATACTCCAAAGTTATTTTAATTGGAATATTAGTGACTTAATTTTTTTTAAATAAGGCTATTTATAGTTTGAATTTCTTCCTTTGAAATTTTTTCCAAATCCTTTGATCATTTCCCAAATGGGAAGTAGCTCTTGTTCTTATAAAACTGAATCAGTTTCTGATATATTTTAAAAATAAGAACTTTATCAGAAAAACTTGCTATGAAGATTTTTATCCATTTACCTGCTTCACCTAATTTTAGCTGCATTTGTTTTATTTGTGCAAAAAAAAACCTTTTTAAATTTCTACAATAAAAACTCCATTTTATCTTCTATGATTCTCTTTATATCTTGTCTCTATCCATAAATCTGCTAGTTGATTTTTTTTCTTGATCATCTAATTTTTTTAGTAATTTATTTTTAAGTCATATACCCATTTGGAACTTATCTGAATATATGATGTGAAATGTTGATCAATGCCTAGTTTTTGCCAAACTGCTTTCTAGTTTTCCCAACTATTTTGTCAAATAGTGAATTCTTGCGTGAATAACTGAAAACTTTGTGTTTCTCAAGCACTAGACTACTTAGTACTCATTTGATTCTGAATTTTCTCTTCTTCCTAGAAAGATAGAAGGATACACAAGCAGCTTTCTGCTCTTCAAAATAGATGACAAGACATAAGAGATAGGGTATGGCACAGTGTTGTAAAACTATTTTTCCTGTAGATCTCCCTCCGATATCATTTATGGTCTCCATTTGCTTAGCAAGTCTTTTTTTTTTCTTCCATAATTAGTGCAAAGGTATACTTGAAATCAGCCTCTTGTCTGAATTCCAAATTCAAAGAGTCCAAAATTAATAAGGCTTAGCTGAACACCACAAAAGTAAATAAATCTAAATTGACTTTGATAACTTAACTGAAACAAAAAACTTATTTAGAGCAAAGGAAATATACTAGATGCTTAGGGATGTTAAAATATCTGCCATCAAGGAATTTATATTCTATTGGAGGATAAAACATGTACAAATATGAGCAAACACAATAATCTAATGGGGAAAAAAAATCTAATGAGAATTGGCATGGGAGAGGGAGGTAATATGCCTTAGCAGAAATAGAACTAGACTTTGAACTAATGGCAGTCCATACGCCACCATGGACCTCTAGAATCAGGAGTAATTATTGCAATTCTGTGATTATGGATATATAATTAAGTGTTAAGTGGTAGGGATTACTGACTGATTAAAGTGTAGTAGACAGGGAAAGCGCCTTGGAGAAGGTGGGAATTGAATCACATACACACAGTCACCCCTTCCAGAGAATGAAATCCCTTCAATGCCTAGGGAAGGAGATTGAGGCTTAATTTAAGGACTAGAATTCTAATAATTATAGGTCTTACAAAATGGACTAAGCTCCCTTGGGAGGTATTGGTTCCCTGTCATTGGAGGTTTTCAGAGGTGACCACTTATTGACCATGTTACAAAGGAAATTTTTAATTTTACTTTGAACTCATTTAGACCTCCTCCAAAGTCTTGTCAAGCTCTAAGCTGATGTGAATTCTCTTCTAACAGTTCAAATATGACCCTTTAATATTTTTAAAACTTTTTTTAATTTATAATTTTTAACTCTCCTTTTCCCCTACCTGAAAAAGAAAAAGAAAATCCTTCTATCAAACATGCATAGTTATATGCTATAAAGCTATAAAACCACGACTCTTTGACCCAGCAATACTACTAAGTCTATATCCTAAAGAGATTAAAGAAAAAGGAAAATGACATTTATGTATGAAAATATTTATAGCAGCTCTTTTTGTGGTAGCAAAGAATTGGAAATTGAGGGGATCTCCATAAATTGGGGAATGGCTGAACAAGTTGTGGTATATGATTGTGGTGGAACATTATTGTGCTATAAGAAATGATAAGGAGAATAATGTCAGAAATGTTTGGAAAGATATTAAAGAAGGTAGGTGGTTTTTCTGAAATAATGGCTGGTCATTGCATTCATCTGAATTCTTGGGTCTTTTGAAGTTCTTTATCTCTCTAGAGTTGTTTTTATTGTGAAAATTGTTCTCCTGGTTTCTCTCACTTCACCCTGCATCAGTTCATACAAAAACTTCATAGGTTTCTCTAAAATCACCCTTCTCATCACAGATATGACCATCTGCATTCCCCTAACCTATCAGAAAATCCAGATCTCCCCCAGAAACATGGATGCCTATTTCTTCTGGCCTTCTCTTTTTGACAGGCAGGTTTGAATAGGAAAGTGAAGGTCAGCTTGGCTGTGGAAACTTGAAAAAGGAAGACCACCACCAGTATAAGGAGAACCCCATTTCTTGTTATTTTCAACTCCTAACCTCTTTATAAAATTCATAAGAACATAACTGTGGGGAAGAGGAGAGAAAGAACAAGAAAAATAGAATATTTCCTTGAAAAGCTGAAAGTCTAAAAGAACATGCACTAAAAGAGCACCTAAAAGCAATATGGTATGATGGGTAGAGTCCTGGACTTGATATCAAAAAAGTACTAGCTGTGTAACAATGGGAAAGTCATCTATCCTTAGCACCTCAGTTTCTTCACTTATAAATGGGGGATTGGACTCAAGGATGCTCTGAGATCTTAACTAGCTTTAACCCTATCATCCCCAAAGAAAGAAGAAAAAGATCATCTTAGAGGCTCCTATTTCAAAGGGAAAGAATTGGAAACTGCCCATTAATTGTAGAATGGCCAAACAAGTTAGAGTATATGGATATGATAGAATATTGTTGCGTGCTAGAATAACTAATCAGGGTGATTGTCTCAGAAAAATATGAGATTACAAAGATCAGTCTGAAGAGATGCAAAGTGAAGTGAGGAAAACCCAAAATATGTATACAATGAGAGCAATAGTGTAAAGATGATCAACCTTGAAGGATTTCATAACTGATAAATGCAATAAGCTACCACAATTCCAGATGAAACATCATCATATGTCTTAACCTGCCCCCTGAGCGTATCACCTTTCTCTCAGGAAATGGGAAGCACATTTCATGATTTCAGTGACCTGTGGGTTAAATGACTAACAAAATGACTCTTTTTACCTTTGGTTGTAGATGACTAGAATCATTGATAAAATGGGAAGTTGTTTAGCAGGGTATCTATGAGGAAGCTCTAAACTTTAAAAAAATAAAAAAGGAATCAGGGATGGTCTCTGGGCACATCCATCCCTGCACATGAGCAAACATTCTACCACCATAGCCGCTTCCTAATATGACACATCTCTTTTCAGGATGGCACCAAAGTCACTGGGAAATGTGGTGGATACTGTGGAAAATGCACACCGTCTTCTGGAACCGGCCTGGAGGTGCGAGTGCTCTGATACTGGTAGGTTATTAATGGGTCTGTCTTTGGGGATCAAAGGGGAAGGAGGAAGAGAGGGGGGAAGGGGACAATTTGGGGCAAGTACAGTCAGTAGCTGCAGCTTCTTGTTTAGTTTTGTTTTCCTTATGGTCCCTCTCTCTTCTCACTCCCCGCTCCTTCCTCATTAGGCTAAAATACCTTCTTTTCCACACCTGGGATCACTTGATTTGATTCAATTCAGTTAACATTTTTAAAATGACTATTATTATATCATGGACTTTGCTAAGCACCAGAGCTACACAAAGAGATCATGATTGCCTCAGTCCCCTTTTCAAGTTTGCATCAATTTGTATACCATTGGCCATCAGAGAAGGCAGTACGGTGTGGTAGAAGGAGCATTAGCTAGAAGACCTGAGTTCAAATCTTAACCACGCCATTACTGACTGACTTGTGTGACTTTAGGTAGCTCACCCTCTCTGGGACTCAATTTTCTCACCTGTGTGACCTTTAAGGTTGCTCTTAGCTCTAGTTCTCCCTTCCTGTGATCTATTAATTAAGGAGAAAAGGGTAACTTTTCCTTCTCCAAATGCCCTCACTCCCTCAGCCATTTGTCCCCAAGGGAGGAAAAATGAAGCTTCCTCTGATGCTTGAGAAAAATGGACAATTCAAAGAAGTAAGGTGCTGAGCTTCCCAGAGGGCCTGGCCTCCCGAACCTTAGGCTGGCTGTCAGATGGGGACAGACGTACTTGCTATCAGTGAAAGTATCAGAAAAATGCCCTAACAATGAGAGCTGAATTGGAGGGGGCTGCCTCTGGAAGGAGAGGCTCAATTGGGGGCTGAATGAGTACCTGCTAGCGATCTTTTAGAGAGAATTCATGGTCAAGGACAGCTCAGACCAGAGAGCTTCTAAGATCATGTTCCAATTCCCCTAGGTGTTGAATAACCCTGGCTCTCCTCCCAAGAGTAGGAAAGTTTTAAAAGTAGAGTAGTTGCATACTCACCAGTTAATTAAAGGAATAATGAGGGTAGCAGAACAATCTAACTTCAAATCTGACCTCGGCTCTAACTCTGGGATCCAAGACAAATCACTTCACTCTGTTTGCCTCATTTTCCACATCTGTGAAATGGGCTGGAGAAGGAAATGACAAACTACCCCAGTATTTTTGCCAAGAAAATCCCAAAGGGGATCATGAAAAATTATACAAGATTGAAACAATTCAATAACATCAATAAGAGGAAGATAATGAGAATTCCATTAGTATAGAATATTATTCAGCTAGCAACTTTAAACATATATATACAAATATTTTTATTGTTATCTATTTTATATTCTCCCCCAATTATATGTTAAAACAATTTTAAACAAACAAAAAAAAAGTTTTGAGTTCCAAATTCTACTTCTCCCTCCCTCATTCTTCCTTGAAATGGTAAACAAACTAATATAAATTATATAAATACACATATTTAAAAATAGCCTTTATTTGCTTCTGTTTCTCCTTCTTTAAAGGGAGAATAAAAATAGCATCTACCTCACAGGATATTCATGGAAATCAAATGAGATATTATTTGAAAGTGCTTTTCATATTTTAAGCGATATGTAAATGCTAACATCTGTCATCATCATTAAATTAGAAGAATTAAAAGTTTGTAAAAGATTAGCCCACGTTATTAAGAAGAACCATATTTTTTTTCTTTTAGGTGCTTTAAAAAGGATACCATTATGGGATGGATGAAGGATCATAATGCAATACCTCCACCTTAAATTTTGGGGTGTGTGTGTGTGTCTGTGTCTGTGTGTGTGCACGCATGTGTGCAATTATGTGTGTAAGTATGTGGTGTGAAGACTTAAGTGTGTGAGTTTGTATGTATGTGTGTATGTGTGTGTACATAAACATATATATATATATGTGGAATATCCTAATGATGTAAAGTTTAATATTTATGTTTAAAATTATTTATTGTGATTTAATATTTTTGTACGTAAAATGTCTCTCCTGTGGCTGCCTTTATGCTCATTTTGTCTTTTGCAGCCAGACTACTGCATTTTACGTACTCTACATCGTATGTAGTTCTGTGACAAAATGTTCCTGTAGTATTATCACGGTACATTATGGTTTACTTTCAATCTGTACATTGTTTATATTGTTACTTTTGTATTGTAATTTTTTGAAAAAGCAAAGCCACAACCCTTTTAAGGTGCTACATGAAAACACAATTTTTTTATTTTTATTTTGGATTTATTTTGCATTTTAATGGAATGGTTTCTAGGAAATTATAACAGTATCACAGAATATACAGACTGGTGTCACAAAATATACAGGTTTCTAATTATGTCAGAGTTCATGTTGAATTTCACATGCACTCTGTGAAAAGCAACTGTGATGGTGCTAATGTATATTTTCAATAATGTTTAAGATTAGAATAGAGAACATAGACCTAAAAAATGGAAGAATGGAAGGAAAACTTGAGATGGCCAAAAAAAAATTCATTTCGATAAAATCAAATGATCAAATGTTTTTTAATCCTATTGTGAATGTCTACTTTGTTTTAAGTGAGCAGAATCTCTCCTTTTTCTATCGATAATCACTCACTACTTTGCTTCTGCTCATGGTGCCTTGATTTCCCTGCAAATCAAAATGGAGGTTGATGGAGCTGCCACATTACAGAATGCCGGGAAAACAAATGTGGTCAGATGGTTTTGCCAATAGAACCTAAAAATATGAACTGATTACCAGAGTTCCCCCACTGACCACACAGGATCAGTGTCTGGTGAAAGGTAGCATGCTGAAGAACAGAACCAGCGATGTGGGTCATGTATATTGTATAGTGCCTATTTTTATTTATATCCTTACCCATATCCTGATCTTTGGGCCGCTGGATCATTGGGACCACTGCAGGTTCCATGAATGTTCTACGGGATCAGAGTTTGTTAGCAGAAAGAGGCTATCGAGTCCGAGATGATCACTTTTCATTAACAAGCTATGCAAGACTTCTCCCGGATACGGATGTGCCAAAGCCTTGGTGTCTGTCCTTCTGTATGTCCAGTCTGACCGGAAGGAAGATAATATCACCAGAGCCCTCACGCATAGAAACCTTGGGTTAAGACTTCTTTCCCTGATTCCAAGGACCAAAGAGATTAGGAAAAGTTGGACAGTTTTCTCCAAGCCCAAGAAAAACTTCAGGGAAAACTATATTCCATGTATGTATGTGTTATTTTCCATTATTAAGGCATTATTAAAACCTATTATGAATAAATACAGTGACCACATCCAACCATTTGCAACCCGTATGTTTGCTATGATCTTATTTGTGTTGCTAAGGAAATGTTTCCAGTTGTTTTTCATATTTCTCCTTTGGGATAACTTACAGATTTTTTAAAATTACATTCACTGCTATTCTAATTTGCAAGGGAGAGAAATCATCGGGCCTTTCCCTTGCTCTTCCTTTGGACATCTAATTCCAGTAGATATTTCTTCTGGACACTAGGGTTGGCTCTATATGCCAAGAGAAACTAGATTCAGAATTAAGATTTCTGCATAAGTATAAAAAATTGTCCAATGTTGGAAACAATGCTACCCTAGCAATGTTTGCCTGTGATCAATTGGGGGGGAGGGCAATTCTTAGGGGGGGGAAATCCTTGTTGATTTTCAGTGAGGTGTAATAGTAGCATAAAGCAGATACTTTGTCAAATGCTTTGCCAAAATCTAGGTAAATGTTATCTTTAGCCTTCCCTTGGCCAGTTCAGCAGGAAAGAAAGAAAAAAGGGAAGGAAGGAAGGAAGGAAGGAAGGAAGGAAGGAAGGAAGGAAGGAAGGAAGGAAGGAAGGAAGGAAGGAAGGAAGGAAGGAAGGAAGGAAGGAAGGAAGGAAGGAAGGAAGGAAGGAAGGAAGGAAGGAAGGGAAGGAGAAAGAGAAAGAGAAAAAAAGAGAGAGAAGAGAGAGGAAGGAAGAAAATCAAAGAGAGCAAAAAAGAGAAAAAAGAAAGAGAAAGAGAAAGGAAGGAATAAAAAAACAGAGTGAAAGGAAAAAAGAAGAAGATTTAAAAAATCAACAAATATTTATCAGATAACTATTATGTGCCAGGCATCGTGCTGAGAATGTTAGTGTCCCAAAGTTATCTCCCCCTGAGAGAATATAAAGATATTGGAATCACAGTTCAAATCCCATCTCCTTGGTACTACGGATGTCTATTTCTGGGTCTTTGTTCAGATCACAAATGTGGTCCCCCCCTTCCCTTAGCTCTAAAGTGCAGGAATTGAACTAGACAGCCTTTGAGGTCCTAGTAAGCCTGTCCCCATGACCTCATGCATTTAGAAAGTACAAGATCATTGCAATTATCATTATACCTTTCACCTTGACCTGAGTGCATCTCTTTTCTTTGATATTTTTGATATTTTTCTTTTTTCCCAGTGCTGCTTTAAAAGCTACCTTTTTGATGACTGTTTTCCTCATCAATATCATCCTTCTTGAAGCTTTGACAAAATCCCTGACACTCCTTAGTATAACACACTACACTTCATATTCACCGGCTCTCACTTATGTCTGTCTACACATCCTATAAAAATTCGATATTTGTGAATTCTCTCACCACTCACTGCAAACTCCCATCTTTCTTCCTCATCAGGATTGGTTTACATTGTAAAGAATTAATCTCTGGGTAAACCATATTCAGTGTAAAAATAACCAATAAAAACTGACTTTAGATGATACTTTAAACTTTGCAAAACCGAGTGCTTCCTTTGAGCCCCACAGCAATGAGGTGAAGGAAATAACTACAGATATTATAAATATTTTTCAATTGAGGAAACTGAGGCTTGGAATTTCAGTGATTTGCCTAAGATCACTCAGCTAGTCAATATTGGGTGGGATTTGAATTCAGGTCCCCAAATTCAGTTCTCTCTCTCTCTCTCTCTCTCTCTCTCTCTCTCTCTCTCTCTCTCTCTCTCTCTCTCTCTCTCTGTTTCTCTCTCTGTTTCTCTCTCTCTCTCTCTCTGTTTCTCTCTCTCTCTCTCTCTCTCTCTCTCTCTCTCTCTCTCTCTGCCTAAGTTTGTCTTTCTCTGTCTTTGTCACTTAGTCTTTCTCTCTGTCTCTCTTTGTCTCTGTCTCTCTTTATCTGTCTCTCTGTCAATTTCTCCTCTTGGCTATCTCTTTTTCTGTCTCCATCTGTCTGTCTTTGTCTTTCTGTTTCTTTTTGTCTCTATCACTCTTTCTCTGTCTCTCTGTGTGTCTGTCTCTGTCACTTTCTCCTTTCAGCTGTCTCTGTTTCTCGCTCTCTCACAATCTTTATATATCTTTGTCTCTGTCTCTCTGTCTCTTGCTACCCTCTGTTTCTATCTCTCTGTGTGTCTCTATCTCTGTGTCTATCTCTGTCTTTCTGTCTCTCCTCTCCTTTTTCTTTCTCTCACTTTCCCTTCTTTTACTTCTTTTCTCTGTGTTTCTATCTGTCTCTGTTCCTCCTTTTCTCCTGAATTTCACAAATACTAAGATGAATTTTTCCACATTCAAAATAAAACAGAAAACCAGGCTTGCACACAAAACTGAACATTTTTGCTTGGTTTAGCTTGTTTTTTAAAGTATATAAAAAGTTGAATTTGTAGTTTCCAAAGCTGTCCTATGTCTGTGCTTCTTTCTGGTACTCCAAGCCCTACATTCACCTCTCTGTACCTCACTGCCTCTTTTAATACATTAAAGCATTTATTTGTACGTGTGCCCCCATTTTGTGAATGCTATTGATATATATAAGGTTATGTGTTCGTATATATACATACACACATTTATACACACATATATATATGTATGTGTTAAAAAGGACAAAATTCGTGAGCTAAATGAGCTCTCAAAATGAGAAGTAAAAGAAGGAAAAAATGAGAGAACGAGAAAAAGGAGAGAAGAGAAAGACCAAAAGACAGAGACAGAAAAAAACACATAGAAAGAGACAGAGGGGAGCAAGAGATGGAGATTCAGAGATAAAGATACATACATTCTGTGAGAGAGTGGAAAAACAGAGACAGCTAAAAGGAGAAAGTGACAAAGACAAAATGGGCTAGGGTTGGACATGAACATAAGGTTGGAAGATGAACTTGAAATCCTACCAGCAACCCTTATTTCTATGTTTCCTCAAGCAAGTCACAACCTCCTGTGCCTCAGTTTCCTTATCTGTATAATGAAGAGGGTTCGATATGATGACCTTTAAGGTCTCTCCTAATTCTAAATCTATGATTTTGATATCTTTTCCCTCTCTATAAAAGTAATGAGTGTCTCGATCTTTCGATCAAGCAGCAAACACTGTATGTCTAAGATGTGCTCGGCATCCTTTCTACTTCATTTACAATATCAGATCTGCCCAAATTCATTTTGAACACAACCTTCCAGGCACACACTTCTTGCATAAAATGAGATGTCCTCTTTCTATTTTAAGCTATACTGTTGAGGGAGGGGAAAAGATAAGAGAGGGAGAAAATGCCTTTTCTGCCATAGGAAAATAACCTCATCCCTCAAGTCATGCTTAAGATACACTGATTCATTTGTGACAAGGAAATGTTTATAATAAGCATGATTAGCCACCATATGTTTTGGGGGACAATGCCCCCTCCCCTTGAGATAGCATAGAATAAAGGCTGAAGACCTAGGAAGGTTGAGATTCCCTCCCCGCTTCCCCCCCCCCCCATCATGCACTGGCACTCTGCACGTTGCTCAATTCTCTGAGACTATAAGTTTTAGAGAATGTGCCAACTTGCATAGATAGAGGAGCTTTCCTTTTCTGGGAGTTCCTAACACCAAAGTGTTCATCCAAGACCTATCCTTATGTGTCCCTTAATTAGCACAGTTACTTTTTCCTTATTGGAAAAAAATGGGTGAGATGGGAAACAAGTCATAAGGAAAATAATCTTCAATCAAAATCAGTTCACATGATGCTTCACACAATAGTATCACTTCACTGATTTTGGTTACTTCTTGACAAGTATTTAGCAAAGGCTTGCTTTATGTCAGCAAGTTGAATTGAATGCTGGGAGTACAAAAAGAAGCAAAAAACCAAGACAGATCCCATCCTTAAGCAGCTTATCTTTTATTTAAGGACAACAACATATAAAAGGAAGTGAAATGGAATGGAGGTGGGGATTGTAGAGTGTTAGCCATGGAGTTCAGATAGGGAGAGCAATGAAGCATGGCCAGCCTGGGGTCTCCCAACTCAACAATGGAAGAAGGGAACTATAGAGGCAGATGTGAAACCATGTAAGGTATTATGGGGATCCAGAGGAGCAACTGGGCCTTTCGTCAGATGAGCCAGTCCTTCCTTCCATTGCTGTTGGTACCTAACCAAACGATAAAGTATGTAGTATGCAGCATGACCTTGGTGAAGTAGAATTGATAGAGAAGGAAGAAGGGAAATTAAATTTCTGCTTAAAATGATCACTAAGCCCTACCCTCTTCCAACTCAAAATTACATATACCTATTATTTGAAGTCTTGTTGAGAATCTTTCTAAAAATGGGAGTTCAGTTTCCTGCCTTGGTCAGCCTGGGACAACAAGTGCCAATTAAATCTTCTTGTTGATCAAACATCAGTCCACAAAAGCTATATGAGCAGAAATGGAGAATGGAGGAAGTAGCCTAGAGGCTATACTATGTAATGAAAACTGATACTTAACTACCTGCTGCTCATGGACAGCAGCATTTTCTCCACTGGCTCATACTGCAGCTTTCCCATCCCTTTTGATCTTGAATAAGCTATCTCCCAGAGCCTTTCTTGAAAATGGTCCCAAGCTATATGCAGAAGCTCTCCCTGTGTCTTTTGTCATTTTCTGAGTATCTATCCATCAATCAGGCTTCAGGTCCATCTTCACCCCTCGTTCTTGTGCATTATTAGCCTGGCTCTTTCTTGGGTCAATCCTTCAACAAGTCTTTGTTAAATGTGAAATCTTCATTACCTCACACCTGGATTACTGCATTAGCCTGCTGATAGATCTGCCTGCCTCCAATCCATCATTCATTCAGGCACTAAAGTGATTTTCCTAAAGTATAGGTCCAACCATGCCATTGTCCTACCTAGTAAACTCTGGTGGTTTCCCTATAGCCTCCAGGAGCCAAAACAAAATACTCTGTTTGGCACTCAAAACCCTTCATTAAGTGGTTTCCTCTGAACTTTCTGGTCTTCTTGCACCTTATTACCCAACATATTCTTCAATCCAATAACACTGGCCTCCTGCCTGTCCCATAAGGCACTCTTCTTGACTCCTGGCATTATCTTTGACTACTTCCCAATGCCTAGAAAACTTTCCTTCCCTTCCCTGACTACTGATTTCCCTGAATTCCTTTACATCCTAATTAAAACGCTACTTTCTCTGATAAATCTCTCCCAACCCTCTTATATCCAATATCGACATCCTGATAATTACTTCCTATTTTTCTGCATGTAGTTTATTTATACATATTTGTTTATTGTCTCCCCCATTAAATTGCAAATTATTTGAGGGCAGGGGTTGTCTCTTGCCCCTTTTTGTATCCTCAGCAAATTAGGATACATGTCAGTTGTGTTTAGCACAGGTGCTTCAATCATGGCTACTTCTTTGTGATCCTGTAGACTATCACCTGCCAGGCCCTTCCAACCTGATGTATTCCTCTCTTTTAGTATTTTAGTACTGTCCATGGATTGGTAGTTTGGGTTTTGGGGGGTTATTTGGGCAAAGTTATTGGAGTTGTTTGCCATTTCCTTCTCTGGTGAAATATCTTTAATCAGAACTCTCCATTATGACCTGTTCATCTTGGGTAACCCCATACAACCCAGATCTTAGCTTCATCGAGCTACCCAAACCCCTCTCCCATGACAAGGCAGTGATCTGGCACACAGTCAGCACTTAATAAATTTTTATTGGTTCAATAGTTGGTGGTAGGAATACAAACACAGAAACAAAGTAGTCCCTACCCTCAAGGAAATTACATTCTATCAAGGAAAACAAGATGGACAGATATTATGCTTGTTTAGTTGGTTTTTACTTGTAACTGACTCTTTATGACCCCATTTGGGATTATCTTGGCAAATATACTGAAGTGGTTTGCCATTTCCTTCTCCAGATTATTTTGCATATGAGAACACAGAGGCAAGTAGGGATAAGTGACTTCTCTAGGGTCATCCAGCTAGTATCTGAGGTCAGGTTTGAATTCAGAAAGGTAAGATGTACAAGTATATATGTATATACACTAAATACAAAGATTATAAACCTTATACCACTTCTTGTGGTAGATGATTATAAAAATATTGTAAAAATGTATGTTAAAATATGGTGCCTACTAAAAATACTAGTAATAGGCCATATATGACTATATTTTGGCTCTACTAGAGATAGCAAGAGAAAGAAGTAGAGGTAGGTCATCAAACTGAAGTCTGCTTCTTGTGGATAGCTCATGATGCTTTGGAGATTTCATAGAGAAGTTGAAAATAGAGAGAATGAAAGTTCTTTATGCCCAAATCCTGTCTTTGCTCCATTTGTGCACAGAGTGAAGTTTCTGCTCTCCAAACACTGAAGAAAATGTATATCCTAGGTGAATAAAAACTGGACTTAAGACCTCCCTGAAAATCCAGAGAGGAGGAGAGAAAAATGCAGAGAGAATAATTCATTTTAGAGGCAGATTCTTCCAAGAAAGTATGTAGAGCTTTTTTTTTAATAGTATCTGACTTACAAAGAGTTCATAACCTTTGATTTTATGTTTTATTATTTGTCATCTAGAACACTCTTCCCCATTAGTCCATGCTATAAATAATGTTATAAACCATGTTCTAAATGATAGATTTGCCCATATAAATCAGCACAAGATAGTTGAAAAAATTCAGACACAAGTTTTAGTCCTAGTGTTGACACTGGGATGTTTGTTTTTTATGAGAAATCTTTTGAGTTTTTTATGATAAATGTTGATTAAACACTATGTGGCAAACCAAATTGATAAAATTTTATTAGGTACCTACTATGTGCCATGCTAAACATTAAGCACTTATTATGTGCCAACCTTTATCAAGTACCTACTATGTGCCAGAATAAATTAATGAACATTTATTAAGCACCCACTATATGTTAAGTACTGTAATGTAATAGAAGGAGCACTTGATTTAGAATCAGAAAACCTAGAATAGAATCCCACATCTCCCATTCAAAATACCTGTGAGGCTTTGGCCCAGTAACTGTATGTTTTTGTTTCCTTCCACCTTTGACACCTGTGTGACCCATCAGTTTCCTCTTCTATTAAAATAAGGAGGTTGGTTTCCGTGACCTCTAAGACGCCTCCCAGTTCTAAATCTTTGAGCCTATGAAGTTTTCATTCAATTAAAAAAATTCTACTATGTTAGTAGGAAATATGAGGCTGGAAATCAAACCCCAGCTTTAGCATATAGGTAAGGAAGTTTGTCTTTCCCAGACCTAATCACAGAACAGGAGTTAAATAAAGAGAAGATAAATGAACTGTAAACCTGTGGCTACAACAAGTGATCCTTTACCAGGAATAAACAAGTCTCTTGAGTGAACAGAATGACAGGCCACCTCTTGGTGACCTTCTCTGAGACAAGGAGAGGGTCTCAAAGAGGAACTCCATTTTGACAAGACCTTACATGACAGATGGAGAAGGAAAAGGGGAGGCTGTGAAAAGTTATAGGGAGCTGAAAAGGAAGTGTGCAAACACAGTCATCAGGAAAAAAAGAAGCCAAGACTCTGGGAGGCAGGCAGTTTGGACAGATCTAATGACAGAAGCATGAGATAGAAACCATGTTGCTGAAACTAATCTCTCACTCAGCTACAGTCTTCAAGGGAGTAACTTTGTATCTTCTTTCTGTCCTTTTATTCTTTCAAAAAAGTCTGAAGTTTTTCCTTCTGGGACTAGGGAAGTCATTTTATCTTTCTTTATTTTAGATGTTAATTTTATCTTTATAAACAGTGTTCCACCTAGGATTTTTGTTAATTGACTATTACTTATTTCAAATAAAGAAGCAATTAATTGAAAGCATCCCCAGAGATGAAAGAGATAGACCTAACATGAAGTATTTTTACAGGGTTGTGTCTCAGACTGGAGACCTGGAACCACGAAAGATAGAGAGAATTTTAGACTTTTTAATACAACTTTCCAGAACAGAGGAGGAATGTTTATGCTGGAAAACCCACCTAGACAATTAATCAACAGTGGAGTGAAGAGTACCAACTGATGTTGTTAAGCAACTTTGCTCAGTACCACTACTTCACCATTTCTACATTTATCTAGAAAATAAATATCCGATTTACCTACTGGGGAGTAGTGTGTCATTGAGGGGAAAAAAATCCTAGACTTGACAGTCAAGATGACCTGAATTCAAATTCCTCCATAGATATGTACTAAATGATGATAACCATTACACCAACTCAGAATTTAAGTTTCCTCATTTATAAAATGAGGATAAAATAGCATCTATATCACAGAGTTGTCAAGAGGATCAAATGAAATAATATACACAAAATATTTTGCAGATCTTAAAATAACATAAATGTTGATTACTGTTACCAACAACCTTACATGAGTCATTAAACTCTTGCTAATTGTTTTTTTTTAAATGAGGAGACTCATTTTTCTCCTTTGTAAAATAGTGATAATATCACTTATATCACTGACCTCATGATATCTGACTGAAGACTGACCAAGACAACATATATTTGAATGTTTGTGCTTTTATAAAATTATCATTAAATGTGTGCTACAATTTATTCAAAAGAATACTGTTTATAAAAATAAAAATAAGCATCTAAAGGAAAGAAAGGTAAAATGACTTCCCTATCCCCAGAAGGAAAAACTTCAGACTTCCTTGAGAGAATAAAAGGAAAGAAAGAAGATACAAGGTTATTCTCTTGAAGTCTGTAGCTGGGTGAGGGACTAGACATGTCTGCCTAGAATCTCAGATTCAAATGACATATTTAAGATAAGAGAGAGAAAAATATAAGTAACTAGAGGCAATGTATGTAATTTGAAAGTGTCTCCAAGAGAACCTCCTCCCCTAAGTCTTGATGTGCTAATGTCCCTGGAGAAGAAGCACTGTGACCTTGTACTTTAGTTTTAGAGAAAGTAGGACTATTGTGGGGGCTGCTGGTTTTCTCTTCATGTATTTCTTTGCAAGAGAGCAATTTCTTCCTAACACATCAGTTTGAAACATAATATGGTACTATGGAAAGTGGGCTAGATTAAAAAATAAAACTTGTTTCAAATTCAATCTCTTATTTAGTAGTTCAATAATTGGTCAAGCTCCTTAATCTCTGTGGGTCCCAGTTTCCTCATTTGTCAAATAAGGATACTGGACTGATATCTAGGCTCCAGCCCAACTCTATATCTTTGATGTTATAATCTTCACTTGGATTATAGTTCCAACTAGTCTACCACAACCCTTCCAATGTGATAAAATGAAATTCTTAGCTATTGACTATAAGAAATGTGGAGCAGAAAGAAGGGGAGAAAAAGGGCAATTCATTTATACCCCTGATAGGCAGTTTATGATCCAGTGTTTTAGCCTAGGGAGATAAAACTGAGAATAAAGAAATTGTTCCAAAGAACCTATGCAAATCCTCTCGGAACCCAGCTTCCCTTTATGGACTTAACATTGCCCTTCAACATCTCTTCAGTAACATTATACCTGAGGATCAGGTTTTCCATTGACATAATCATTAAATTTGCAGATGACACAAAATTAAGGGTGATGGCTAACAGTGGACAGCAGTCAGAATCCAAAAAGGTCTTGACAGGCTTGAAAACTGATCTGAATTTATTAAGATGAAATGTAATGGAACCCACAAAATTGACTTTGTAAGAGGAAGAGGAAGAAGAGGAAATCAGCGCTTGACAGCAGTCTATCTGGAATGAACTAACAGTTTTAGTTGACTTCAAGCTCAATATTATCCAGCAATATTAAGCAGAAAAAAAAGAAAAAGAAAAGATAATGCAACCTTGTGCTCCATTGAGAAGTAGAATGTCCAGGAATAAGGAGTTTCTACTTCTGGCGAGTCACATATAGATTTGTGTTCAATTCTGAGTACCATCTTTTAGAAAAGATTTTTATAAGATGAGATGTGTTCTAAGAAAGGGTAACTATGGTGGGGTTTTGAGTTTGTGCTATATGAGAATCAAATGAAGGAAGTGGTGATGTTTCTCCTGAAGAAAAAAAAAAAAAAAAAAAAAGACTAGAGGCAGGAGGCAGAATTGCTGTTCTGAGTATTGGAAGATGGATTAAGTGAGTGGTATTTGGCCCCACAGAACAAAACTGACATTAAAGAGGCATATTTAGGGATTATGTCAAGACCAAAAGTGGATTGGGCTTTTGCATAAATTAGTGGATCTTCCCCACCCTTAGCAGAATCCAGATAGCCAATTATTAAGCACATTAAACAGAGAGATTGTTTTTCAGATATCAGTTGAACTTGAAGTTTACTGAGGGCCTTTCCAGTTCTTAAAGTCTGTGATTCTTTGTGTGGGTGCATAGCAAGAGCAATATCTAGATGGGTACCTTGAAGTCAAAGTGAGAGGACATGGGGTATAAAGATCACCTTGAGCCATGCAATTATGGACCTCGTAGTCAAGGGTATCTCAAGTTTATATAATATCAGCCTTTTGGGGAAAGGAGGTTGAAGGGAGAGTCTTGAACCCACTTTTTACTTCTTTTCCTTGTCTCCACAGTTGAGAAAACTATGTAAAAAGTTCCATGCTTCAAGCCCAATTTCCACTCTCCAATTCCACCTTAGTATGTCCCTCTTTTCCCCTCTTCCCCATCTCCTTCCATTCAAGGACCTCCTTTCCCTCTCTCCCCTTTCACCTTTATCTTGGATGATGAATTGGCCTTACCCCTTACTAAGGCTAACCCCTAAACTTTTCAAGCAATCCCATTCCACCCCATTGCTTCCATATGACCCCTCTATCATCTTTATTATAACAATTCTTTTCAATCTTTCCTTTTCGGCTGGCTCCTTCACTACTTTCTAGAAATATACACATATCTTCTCCATCTTCAAAACAACCTTCATTTTATTCTTCCATTTCCAGTAACTATCATCCTATAACTTCTTCTGGTCTTTGTAGCTAAATTCCTCCAACATTCTACAAAAGGAGTCTCCACAGTCTCTCCTCTCACTCCTTTTTTTTTCTTTTCTTTTTAAAATAGTATTTATTTTTCTAAATACATGCAAAGATACTTTTCAACATTCACCTTTTTTTGATACTTTTATTATTTTTTTATTTTTAGACATACATATTTATACAATTATTTTTCTGCACAAAAAAAGAGAAAGAAAATAAAATTTGCCACAACAATAAAAGAGTGAAATGCTATGTTAGAATCCACCCTCAGTTCTCATAGTCTTCTCTCTGGGTGTACATGGCGCTCATCATCACTAGATAGATCATCAGAACAGACAGAAATCATCTCATTTCAACATTCACTTTTTTTCCCTTTTTTATAGCTTTTTATATACAAAACATATGCATGGGTAATTTTTCAACATTGTCTCTTGCAAAAACTTTTCCCCTCTTTCCCTCTATCCCTTCCCCTAAATGGCAGGTAGTCCCATATATCAACATTCACTTTTGCAAAACTTTCTATTCCAAAGTTTTCTCCTTCCCTTCCTTACTTTCCCTCTCCCCAAGACAGCAAGCAAGCTGATATAAGTTAAATATGTGCAATTCTTTTAAACATATTTCCACATTTTCATGTTGTGCAAGAAAAATGAAGTCAAAAGAGGAAAAATCATGAGAAAGAAAAAAAAAAAAAACAAGCAAACAACAACAACAACAACAAAAAGGTGAAAATTCTATGCTTTGATCCACATTCAGTCTCCATAGTTTTCTCCCTGGTTGTCAATGGCATTTTCCATTTCAAGTTTATTGGAATTGCTCTGAATCACCTCATTGTTCAAGAGCCACGTCCATCACAGTTGGTCATCATATAATCTTTTTATTGTGTACAATGTTCTCTTGGTTCTGTTCACTTCACTCAGCATCAGTTCATGTGAGTCTGTCCAGGGTTTTCTAAAATCAGCCTGCTCATTTGGAACTATGCCCAAAAAGTTATCAAACTGTGCATACCCTTTGACCCAGCATTGCTGTTATTAGGATTATATCCCAAAGAAATACTAAAGAGTGGAAAGGGACCTGTATGTGCCAAAATGTTTGTGGCAGCTCTTTTTGTTGTAGCTAGAAACTGGAAGATGAATGGATGTCCATCAATTGGAGAATGGTTGGGTAAATTGTGGTATATGAAGGTTATGGAATATGATTGCTCTGTAAGAAATGACCAGCAGGAGGAATACAGAGAGGCTTGGAGAGACTTACATCAACTGATGCTGAGTGAAATGAGCAGAACCAGGAGATCGCTGTACACTTCAACAACAATACTGTATGAGGATGTATTCTGATGGAAGTGGATATCTTCAACATAAA
Organism: Sminthopsis crassicaudata; assembly: GCF_048593235.1. Classification (NCBI taxonomy): domain Eukaryota; kingdom Metazoa; phylum Chordata; class Mammalia; order Dasyuromorphia; family Dasyuridae; genus Sminthopsis; species Sminthopsis crassicaudata. The sequence goes on from NC_133617.1 coordinate 730,904,227, forward strand.
GAAGATCCAACTCACTTCCAGTGGATCAATGATGGACAGAAATAACTACACCCAGAGAAGGAACACTGGGAAGTGAATGTAAATTGTTAGCACTACTGTCTATCTACCCAGGTTACTTATACCTTCGGAAGCTAATAATTAATGTGCAACAAGAAAATGGTATTTACACACATATATTGTATCTAGGTTATATTGTAACACATGTAAAATGTATGGGATTACCTGTCATCAGGGGGAGGGTGTGGAGGGAGGGAGGGGATAATTTGGAAAAATGAATAAAAAAAAAAATCAGCCTGCTCATCATTTCTTAAAGATGTATAATTGTATAATATTGTATAATAATATTATTGTATGAATATTGTATAATATTCATACACTATAACTAATTCATCCATTCCCTAACTGATGGGCATCCACTCAATTTCTAGTTCCTTGCTATGACCAAAAAAAAAAAAAAAAAAAAAAAGGCTAATACAAACATATTTGTACATGAGGATTATTGTTGCCCTGTTTTATGTTGTCTTTGGGAAACAAACCCATAAAGATACTACTGGATCAAAGGGTACACACGGTATATCACTCTCTTCCTAATCCCTAACAAGCTGACTTCTGACTTTATCATTCTATCCAAACTGCTCTCTCCAAAGTTACTAATCATGTTCTTATAGCAAATCCAGTAGTCTTTTCTCTAGTCTCATTTATCTTGACATCTCTGTAACCCTTGACACAATTGATCACTCTCTCCTCCTTAATGCTTTCTTATCACTGGGTTTCTGGGACACCACTCTCTCCTGGTTCTCCTCCTACTTTTCTGATGACTCCATAAGTTTGCTTTGCTGAATCTTTCTCCAGAGCACACCCTTCAACAAGTTAGATGTCCCATAGAATTCTGTTCTGACTACTTTCTCTTCTCCCTACATATTAAATAGCAGTCATTTTTGCTTTGGCTAGAAACCCTGAGAGCCCAGGTCTATTTATTTATTTAGATTTTTTTTGGACTAGGTAAAAAGAGGAAATTCTTTGTCTCACTTACTACCTAGACTCAATCATCAAGGTTACCCATTTCTCCAGGGTCATCTCTAGTCATCCTGATCTACATCTGACCACTGGATCCAAATAGTTCTGGAGGGGAAAGTGAGGCAGGTATCCTTACCCAGCCCTTCCTCACTTAAACCCAATTCACTTGCAGGTTATGAGATCACCTCCTTGATTTTGAGAATGAATCCATTTCACAGATTTAACTACCACGTTTATGCTGATGATTCTCAGGGTCTATCTTTCCTGTCCCAAACTCTCTGCTAACCTCCAATCTTGCATCTCCCAGTGCTTTTTAGACATCTAAACTAGATCCAATAGGTATCTTAAACTCAATGTGTATAAAACCAAACTCATTATCCTCCCCCAACCCTCCTCCCCAACTACCTTCCCTATTATTGATGAGTACAACACCATCCTCCTAGTCCCCCAGGCTCAACCTAGAAGTCATTTTGGATTTGTCTCTCTCTCCATTTCCCATATCCAAGCTGCTGCCAAGACCTATTGATTTCACCTTTCCAACATCTCTCATACCTTTTCTCCTCCGACACTGTCTCCATCTGGTAAACCCCCCCTCACCCCCTCCCCCATTATCTCATACCTAGATTACTGCAATAGTCACTTGTGTGGCTGCTTGCCTCAGGTCTCTCCAAACTCTAGCCCATCCTCCATTCAGCCAAATTGATATTCCTTAAGCACAAGTACAATCATGTTATCTCCTTCTTAGTAAACTCTAGTGCTTCACTATTGACTTTTGGATCCAATATAAAATCCTCTGACATTCAAAGTCTTTGCTTTTCCTTGAACAGAAAATGCTCAGGACATTTTTTTTCTGGCTGTCGCCCATGCCTGGAATGCTCTCCCTCCTTATCTCGGTCTACTGGCTTTCCTGGTTTCCTTTAAATCCCTATTAAAATCCCATCATCTTTAGGATGTTTCCCAACCCTTCTTAATTCTGGTGCCTTCCTTTTTCTGATTATTTCCCACTTATCCTACACACACACACACACACACACACACACACACACACACACACACACACACACACACACACAATCTTTATACACATGTATATAAACATATACACGTGTGTATAAATATATCCACATATGTTTATGTATGTGTAAGCATACATACATAAAAACATATTTGTTTGCTTATTATTTCCTGCATTCAATTGTGATTTTCTTAAGCACAGGGATTTTCTTTTCCCTTTTTTGGTATCCCCAGTGTTTACTTACTATGCTTAGCACAGTACCTGACACATAGTAGGCATTAAACAAATGTTTATGATTGAATAACTGACGTCCCTCAAACCTTGCTGTTCCTTCCACAATTGCAAATTATGACTTTATAAAATTATGGAGGCTTAACACTGGAAGTGATTGTAGAGTTCCAGTGGTTCTCAAAGTGTGGTCCAGAGAATCCTCCCAGGGGATCTCTGAAACCCTGTCAGACAATCGGGCTACAAATTCAAAATTTGTTTAATTTCTAATATGTAAATATCTATAAATATAATCCACATAAACAAAATTCTTTGGAGAGATCCTCAATTGTAGTGTTCTGATTAGCTTTCTGGAGGTCTTTAGACCAGCTTTCTTTTCAGCAGTGTAATCACTATGAGAATAGCCAGAGATAAAGTCCAAAACTTTTTATTGTCTCTTTTACAGTCTTGTCTCCTTGCCTGGGGCTGGGCTAGCTTTCTGGAGGCCCTTCAGATGGGCGTTGATCTCTGTGGGGAAAGCAGGAGGACAGGCAAGCCACCATGATGATGGGATATAGAATGTCTCTCTGAATCTGGAGCTTGCTCCAGCCTCCAGTCCTCTGTCTTCTCTGAGGCTGTCTCTAGATCTGACTCTGACCTCTTAAATATTCTATTACAATTAAATTCTTTCATCATACTGAGTATAAGCCAATCATTATATCACTAGGAACCATTATTTGTTGTAAGATTAAATCAAACATACTGAACTAGAGAACTTACAAGCTAAACTAGATAACCATCGTCTTATCAATTCCACTGAGTTAACACCTTGTAAGAATCCTTGTTTCAAGTACATTTCTCCAGGAGTTCTGGCCCATTACATCTCCCTCTTTCTTTTGTTTTAGAATATAGGTAGTCACATCCTCCCTGACTTCTCAAGGAGGTGAGAACCCCAAATTATATCACTAGGGAAGCATTATTTGTTGTAAGATTAATTCAATCATATTGAACCAGAGAACTATTAATCACCATGCTAAACTAGATAATCATTGTCTTTATCAATTCTACTGAGTTTACACCTTGTTGTAAGCATCCTTGTTTCAAGGACACTTCTCCAGAGTGCTAGCTCTCTACACTCAATAATGTTTAATAGTATAAAGATGCTGAGAACAAAAGTTTGAGAAACATCACTCTAGTCTAACCCAAAGCTTTTTAAATTGTGAGATCACATAACTGAATACGGGGGTGGTGAAAAAATTGGCACTAGCAAAAGATATCACACATTCTGCCAAGATTTAATTCTTGATATAAAAATAAGCATTAGTAGACTTTTTGTCTTTAATAAATGGTAAAATTATAAATGTACCAAAGAATTGTTTTAAAATAAATTTCTTTATGATTTATTATCAGTAATATACCTATATATCCAGGGTGACATCAAAATTTCTTGGTCAAAAATTAGTTAGTGAAAAAAAGTTTAAGAAATCTGGTCTAATTCCCTTATTTTGCAGAGAAATTGAGGTACAAGGACTTTAATAGATTTATCCAAAATTACTTGGTCACTCTACTATCATGTCTCTGAGAATACTGTAGGAAATAGGAAGCCTGAATCACATAATAAATGAAATGCAATTTAATTTAATTTAAACTCATCCAATGGCTTGATAATTTTGTCATGGCTTCCTTCTCTAAGTATTTTCCCTTTCCTATGACCTACCTCATGTCTCAGGTGTGGTCTAAGAACCTTAGGGATCCAGAGTACACAGCATAAAAAGTATTGCTTATTAGCTCCATGTTCCCTTCCAGATTATGTTTTTAGACAAGATTTGAAGCATTTAGAAATGATGTTATTGTGCCATCTTCTGGATTTCTGCATAAGTAAATACCTTTAATGGAAAAAAGAAAGTTTAGCCCCAGTCTGCCTAGCAAATTTGCACACCACCACCACCCCATCCTAGCACATGTAGCTAAAGAAGTTAGACTTTTCATTCAGGATCTGAGTCACGGTGTCTTGTAGCTTTAAATAACCTTGATTTTTTTTTCCTATTGAAGGCAAGAAGGTTTGTTGTCAGCCTCCCACCAAGCATGAGTCCATTTAGAAAAGGACGCGTTAAAAAAGCAATTGAACGAGCAGTTAGGCCTAACCCAGGGGCTGGCAAATCATACTTATTGCACAATTGACAAAATATTTTCTTTGTAGCCGTCCTCAAAAACTAATGACTTTAACTACTGGCCTCTGTGTTTCAAAGCGATTTCCCCATCAGGAATCCATTGTCAGATTCCTAACACACTTAATCGGTGTAGGATGGGAGCAATATGGAAGCAGGGAATTACAATGGCCATCCCCACAGATGGCCTGGGTAGGACATGCTTTTCAACAACAATTTCTTTTCCTAACTCGGTGGGTGTTCAAAATTATTTACAGTGACATTTTCCATGGTGTAAAAGGTTTCCTCGATAATGAAAGATATTTATAATGGTTCTTGGCATCTGAGAAATAGTTTTTCTCTTTGTGGACACAAAGACCAGAGTTCTAATGTGGCATAAAATGGTCAGAGGAACTATATCGCATAAATACTAACAATAGTATACAACTAAAAGACCATTACAGGAACCTTAACAATACTGTTATAGTGTACTAGGAACATGACAACTGCCTCCTTTGAAAAGCCTTAGTGAAATCCATAATCTTTGAATGGGAAGGCAACTCAGAGGCCGTGTGATCCAAATTAACTATACCTAACTGGAGATCTTCACACCAAAAAAAAAAACCCAAAAATTGAGGACTGCTTGTCATAGAGGTGTTTCTTGTACGGGACTAGAGAGGACTAAATGGCTCACGAGGTTCCTTCCAATCCTGGATTTGAATTGTAGAATCCCTTCTACAACAAACCCACAAGATGAGACAAGGTTGTCCCAGTTATCTACCACTTAAGGACCTGGTGATGGGCACCTCTTTCATTTCAGGATTTCCTTAGGAAAGAGAATACCTATCTAGCATGCTACCAGCAGTGGACAGATTTGTTAAAGAGACAGACACAAAGACAGTTATGTAGGAAAGATGGAAAAAGCAGTCTCACTGACAAAAAGCACTTAGGATAAGAGTCCTGTTTCCCAGGATCTTATTTGATATGATTAGCATAAGGACTTTGAGGTATAAGTTTTTAATTCCTAAAACTATTTAGTAATGATAAGAAAAAAATGTACGTCATCACTGTAGTTGTAGATTGGATGCCAGAAATAAAGATTTTTTTAAATCAATATGAGATGGAGGTAAGTCATCTCATTGGGAAGAAAAAAAAAATTGCTATTAACCAGTAAAGTTGTTGAACTGGGCATGGAGTTGAGGGCATCATCTGAACTCAGATTCTTAGGATTGTGCCTTCCGGACCCACAAGATGGCTCTGGAAATAGACGAGGGCTTGCATTGCCATCTGTTGCTGAAAGAATTAAGTGGAGGAAGAATGATTTTCTGTCTTTGCTGCCTAGAAGGAATGACTAGAAGAGGGAAGGGCTCAGTAAACTACAATCCATAAAGTTTAACCCTTTATTCCCCTCCACTGCCATCTAGTGTCAAAAGTGAAAACTGCTAGGTGCCCAATCAAGGGACCTGGAAGACTCCAGGTACATTCAAGGCTTAGGATTTCTGCAAAGACCCATTGGTCAATGAAGAGTAGTATCTACTGATCATGAAAGGAAACAAAGGTCATTTAGGTCCAGTGTCTAAGTTATTATTTATCCCAGACACATATTTCTTCACTGTCTCCCAGAGACCCTGCTCTGTGCTTTGGAGGAATAGATCCCAGATTTATAAGAAATACTACTCTTTTTTTGTCATGTGTTTATTAAATGGTTCTTATTAAGAGTAACTGGATACATCCTTGGTATTTATTAAATGGGAAAAATAACAGAGAATATTTAGAAATTACAGCATGAAAGAATATAACAGGAGTCACCTCCACAAGGTAACCCCTACTTCCTGAGACAGTTTCTTACAGATATGTCTCCTCTGTCTGGGGACAAACACTAGCTTCTCTAGTATCTTCTGTAGATTAGGATGAGTGAGCTAACCTGGAAGGAGAGCCTGGAGAAAAGGAGATAGGGTACCAAAGTCAGGCTACATTTATATAAAGTCAAAATCTTCCCCTTTTCAATTTCCATCCAATTTTCCCAAATCTGATCACGAGAACCAAGCATAATAAGTCTGGTCTTTTACATAAAATAATTTTCAAATAATTACAAACTCCTTCCCTCCCCCAAATCTTCTCTGTGCTAGCTAAACATTTTGGTTTTCTCCAATTGATCCTTACATGGCAACTAGGTGTATGCTATAAGAAAAAGAACTGGATCTGGAGTCTGAAAGATCTGAGTTCATATATGACCACAGATACTTACTAAGTATATGACCTTAGACAAATCACAATCTCTGTTTGCCTCAGTTTCCTCATCTATAAAATGGGGATAATAATGATAATAATAGCACCTATTTCCCAGGGTTATTATGAGGATCAAATGAAATAATTTTAAAGAGCTTAGTACAGTGTCTAATACACACTATGTGATATGTAAATGTTAGCTATCATCATACTTACAATTATTATTATTATTTTTATTTATAATATCATGTCTAGGCCCTTCTCGGTCCTGATTGCTCCCCTCTGGAAATCCTGCAGCTAATCAGCCTTCTTTCTAAAATTCCTTGTCTAGAACTGAACAGAGTGCTCCAAGTATAGATTGAATAAGTCAGAGTCCTCTGGGATCAACACTTACCTTGCTCACCCCCAGGCCTGGATGTATGTCTCTCTCAATGCACACTGAGACCATTATAGATTTTCGGGCTGCCACATCACGCCGTTGACTCACATTGATCTTGAAGTGCAGTAAAACTTTCAGGTCATTTTCATATAAATTGTTATCTAGACATTTGTCTTCTATTTTTCATTTGAAATTGAAAGTTTTAATTCAACCCTAGTACTTTTCATTCACTCCTATTATAATTCGTCTTATTAAAATGTAGCCCCGCATTCTAAACTGTCAAAATCTTTTTGCATCCTCAACTTTGTATCCAGCATAGGTGTTAATGTGATGCTTTCGATAGACTTTCTCTTTTAAGGTCAAATTCTCTGGCTTGGTTCCATTTTTCTCCATCCCAACAGTTGTCTTTCCACCTGGACTTTGTCCTAGGTCCCTGCGATCCCACTGAGCGCTTTTTGGAAACCTGTAAGAATGATGTTCCGGAGTCCCTTTTTCAGGCCATATTAGCCCATGTTCTAAGTCCATGGGCTAATAATATGCTATATTAGCCCATATTGCTAGAGTGAATAGCATTGCCCTTTGCTCTTTCCTGACTTGATGATTAGAATTGGGGTTGGCAGATGTATGGTGACAAACACTTGTTTGACCTAAAATGACTCCCTTTTGGTCCTAACTGCTGCCTGAAATTCCTACCATCTTTGAACGATCCTTAGGGACCTCTCTGAAACTGGTTTCATCTTAACCAGGTTATGGTATTATGTAACCCATTAGCAAGGATTTGTTTAAATCTGATAACAGAAAATAGAACCCAAAAAGAAATCTTTCACAGAACAAGCAAATTTTGCTTGATCCCAAGGGATAGAAGGAAAAGGCCCTGGGTGGAAGTCACAGAGAAGCGAAGATTAGCTTTTCCTTGGTTCTAATTTTAGTTTTGCTTAATTGTCCAGCTGCAGTGTTTATCCAAGATCAATGTACTGATGAATGAGATCTAGACCTTGTCCATTCAGCTGCATATCATAGTTTGGACATAGTTCTTCAGCCTCTTAACTTTTCTTGTATGGGCAATTTAAGTGAACTCTTTCTAATAAGATCGATCAATAAGCACTTATTAAGCTTCTACTCTACTAGATGAGAACAGTGAAGTTAAATGACTTGTTCTAGATCACAGCTAGCAATTATGAAAGGCAAGATTTTAATATAGGTTCCTGATTCCAAGTGGAAACCAGTATATGATATGTAGAAGGCAAATAGACAGTGCAGTGGCTAGAGTGATGGCCTTGGAGTCAGGAGAGCTTTATGTTTCAGGCACTTACTAGCTAGGCAAATTACTTACCCTTTTTCAGCCTCAATTTCCTCATTTGTAAAAAAGCTCCTACCAAATTGATCTTGGGATTAATGAGATAATATATGTAAAGTGCTTTGTGAACCTTAAACTAGTATATAAATAGTAGCTATTATTATATGTACAAGATATGTGTATAAACAAGACAAGACAAATAAAATACAAGATTCCCTTCATTAGAAGCTGGGAGAGTGGAGGGGATGTAGTCCAGGAAAGACTTTTCAAGGATAGTGGCACTTGAGTTAAATCCTGAAGGAACAAAGGGATTAGTCAGAGTAGGTGACGAATGAAAACAAAGCAAAATTGGGGCAGCTAGATGGCCCAGTGGATAAAGTACCAGCCCTGAAGTCAGGAGGTTCAAATTTGACATTTAACACTTCTTAGCTATGTGACCTTGGGCAAGTCACTTAACCCTATTGCCTCAGCAGAAAAAAAAAGAAAAGAAAGCAAAATACCACTGCTCACTGATCTGGCTTTGTTTCTGAGACTGGGTAATGCTTTCCATCATCTTATCATCGGATGAGATCCTGTTTAATCTGTTGCTTGCTTTGATCAAATACAAAATCTTGGTCCTGGATAGCTGTAGAGCCCCTCCTTTTAAACTATTTACATGAGAGCTTATCTCCTCTGGCCTTCTCTCTCTTGATGTCACTGTGTTTATAGATGTTGAAACCAAAATGTAAACTACATTGAAATTATTCTACAACAGACCTCAGAAGCCATGGAATCTCTAGTCTTTATTGACATATCTTAGACAAGTTTTTTCAAGAGTTTCCACTGGCATTCTGCATTTGCTTTTCCTTTTATCTACTTAGTCAAACAGATTTTAGGGTGGGATTTGGGGGTTTGTTTTCTGTAACAGAATATTTGCGATAACCCTTAAATCAAAGCAAGGATGGCTTTCCCAGAATTCATCACGACCTCCACTGAACTCTGTGCAAAAAATCAAAGCTGGAAAGTAGCCAGTAACGGTGCAGATCCAAAAAGATCCTAATAGTTAGATATTTGGGCTGAATCTAATAAGATGGAATTGGTTAAGGATAAATGTAAGGTCTGAAAAATCATCTTCACAAATACAAGAAAGGCAGTTAGTTTAGGTGGTAATCTGTCTAGAAAAGATGGCAGAGTTTTGCGGACCATGACAAATGACCTCCTGTTGTATTAGCTCACTACCTAATGAAAAAGCAACAAGCCCATGTGGCTCCTCCAAAGTCTCATTCTTATCTTAATGAGCTCCACTCCTCTCCAGGGAGAGCCACTCATTTCCCTGTATTACCAATCTCCCAACCCATTTCATCTTACCCACTAAAATTTTTGTTCTATTCTCAATAAACTTCTTTATGTCCTCCAAATTTTCAAGCAACACTCCTTTCACCTCCCTGCTCTTCACTCAAATGAATCGTTTTTTCCCACTTGGACTATTGTCTCTCCTCTCCAATACACAAAGATTAAAGTGCTGTTCAAAAACATTATTCTGGGGGCAGCTAGGTGGTGTAGTGGGTAGAACCTCAGGAGGACCTGAGTTCAAATCTTACCTCAGACACTTAACACTTCCCAGCTGTGTGACCCCAGGCAAGTCACAACCCCAATTGCCTCAGCAAAAAAACAAAAACAAAACACCATTCTGACAAAATGCCCCTTCATAAACTTCACTGGTACCCCACTACCTAGAGAATAAGGGTTCTTAGATTGTTTTTTGGTGAGTCATGGACCTCTTTGGTAGTCTTCTGCAGGCTATGGACTTCTGAAACAATGTCTTTAAATGAATGAAATAAAATAGACAGGATAACAAAGCTTAGAAATTAAACTGGAAAATAGTTACCAAAAAAAGGAGATATTTGAAAATGAAATTTCTGGGACTCTAGATTAAAAACCCCTGCTTTAGGGCAAAATGAAACTCTACTTTTTGGAATGTAATTCCCTTAAAGAGAAGGTTCCAAGACTCATTCCATCTCATTTCTCTTCATATATCCTATCTTACAATCCATCCTTCATTCAAATGCCAAAATGATTTATGTAGGTCTGACCATGTGACCCCTTCTTTAATAAACTCCAGAGGCTCCCTATCACCTTCAGAATAAAATCTAAAATCCTCTATTTGACATATAAAGTATTTTCAGTGTCCCCCTCACCAGTGGTTCTTTTCTATCTGCTTCCAGGAAATAGTAGTGAGCAGCCTGACAGAATTAGTAAATGCTCGTTTATATAATAGGAATAGAGACTGAACCTGGGATCTTATCTGTGTAAGAACTTCTGGTGGTTAGTGTCTGTGACCTTGAGTAAATCTGAACCTCAGTTTATTCATCTGTAAAATGAGAAATCTGGACCATAGGGTCTTTTGGTTCTAGATTTGCCATCCTAGAATTTTATTAGAGGAAATTCCTGGCACCTTTTTTACAACTAATACTTGGTTCCCTAGGTCTCTGAGAAATTAAGTGACTTGTTTAAGGTCACATGGCAAGTATGTATCTGAGATGGAACTTGAACAGAAGTCTTCTTTGCTCAAGACCAGCCCCCTATCCATAACTCTATGCTGCTTTTAACAAAATTATGTGATAATAACAAATATATGTGTTTACAAATATACATATGTGTATATACATATACATACATATATGTGATATCTACCTAATCTGTAGTGATCAGCCACTCATGTTCCATAATGAAATTAAATAATATAACATATTAAATAATTATATATTATAAATGATTATATTAAATATGAATATATATTAAATATATATTTAAATTTATAAATAATATGTGCATATTAATAATATATTTAAATATCTTAAATATATAAATATAAGATGAATATTTTTTATATCTACTTTCCCTTTGAGGTTTGTTCTTAAATTGTCTACCCTGGGAATTCTAGGAAAAAATTATTTTTGAGGCAATTATTCTCTGACTGAGAGTTCTGAGACAAGTAGTTCCTGAATTTTGAATATTGCATAATAGAGAGAAATGGACATTCAATATGATTATGAGACAAATGTAATTTATGTGATTATGGGCAGTAGATAGGAATTTTAATAATTAATGATCAACTAAGGTGAGATCCTTTACAAAGAGGAACTATATTCTGAAACCAGAAAGAGAAGAGAAGACAAAGAATTGAAAGGAGATATTTCAAAATGTATTAGCTAAGCCTGAAGCTTGAAGTGATGGACTTTATAGTTGCTATTTGAGAGCTAATAAGCAGAAAAACAGTTTGAAAGCTAAAAATCAGCTAAATCACTCCTTAGATTAACTAATTTAAGTTCAGTATGGATGAACTCAGTCTAGGAGTAGAAGTATCTGTGCAACACAGAAGCTACATTCATCAAAGAAATCCCTACCCTTCAGATGCATTCCTTTAGGACTCTGAGGATTTGAGGGCTGATGATAGTCCTTTTCTGGAAATGCAGAACTTCCAGACAAAAGGGTGAATAAACCAGTCCAGAAAAAAAAAATTAAGTAGCTACACGTCCAGGAGATAGGTATGGGGTATTATCACTAGTAGGTATGACCATTCCAGGAATCCATTATATATTAACACATACATAATTAGTTGTACAAACTTGTTAAAAAGACATCTATGAGTGACAGTATAGAGTGCTGGACCTGGAGTCAGGAAGACTAATCTTTATTAATTCAACCTTACTAAATTTCTTCATCTTTAAAATGAGCTGGAAAAAGAAACAATAAACCACTACAGTGTCATTGTCAGGAGAGCCCTAAATACATTCACAAAGAATCAGACATGACTGAAAATTCACTGAACAAAAACAAATACACATATTACATATGTGTATATATACGCATAAGTTTATACAAGTTAATTCAACCTCCATAAAGTACAGACATTCAAATACTTATAAATGAGACCATAAAATGAGAAGGAATTTTTAAAATAAGAATTTTAAATTGAATTTAAAAGGATATCTTAATTTTCTTCCTTCCTTCCTTTTTTCCTTCCTTCCTTCCTTCCTTCCTTCCTTCCTTCTTCCCTCCCTCCCTCCCTCTCTCCCTTCCTTCCTTCTTTCTTTTTCTTCCTTCCTTTCTTTTTCTTCCTCTCTTTTTCCTTTTCTCTCTCTCTTCCTTTCTTCGTTCCTTCATTCCTTTCTTTACTTCTTCCTTCTTTCCTTTCTCTCTCTTTCTTTTTCTTTTTTCCTTCCTTTCTTCCTTCCTTTTTTTTCTTTCTTCCTTTTCTAATTGTTAACCTCATGTTAATCTCATGCTAAATCTATATTAAAAAAAAAAACAGAAAAATGTGTTGCCCAAGCATCCTAACAAATATTTGTTGGCTTGAAGGAGGTTTAATTTTCCACTGAACTAACATTTTTGGATTGGCCAATATTTATACTGAGAAGAGAGTAAAAAAAAAAAAATTTAAAGTGGTTTAGTTCATATTTACTGAATACTTCCTAAGGAAAGGGAGTGGAAGCTGGCTTAGTTTTTTAAGGGTCTGATAAGTTCTTCATTTGTTTTATTTGCAAAGCTGTGCTTTTTCTTGTTGTTTGTGTTCTTGACAGACTGTTTCCATTTATGTCGGGTGAGCCAGAAGAATAAATCACTAATGTGAACAGGCAATTCCAACACAAAAAGGTATTCAAACCCCAGAGGAAATTTTTTTTAGCAGGAATTTAATTATGGGGACGTGCTCTGCTGATCTCTTCAGGATGGGGAGGCTGTCAAAATTCTTGATGGGACAAAGAGGTGGCATTTTGCTCCCAGTCTGCCTCAGCTCTGACCTCATCTGTCTGTCTGGTATGATGACAGCCCATTTTCTCTTCACAGAAGCAGAGAGGATGCTGGGAAGTGTGTCACTTCCCATTAGCAAGTTGTGGCATCTCTTCTGGCATGCTTGGCAACTTGGTGAAGATAAAATAAGCTAAAAAAATGGCCTGTGAATCTCAGAGTCTTCTATAGCATCTTTTCCCCTCTAGTAATTTGATTTTAAAAAGTTCAGTAGAATCCATCTTTCAGGAACACATGTGGATTTTACATGGATGTAATTTTCCTGGGACTATATAAAATACCAACTCCTTTAAACCTTTTACAGGAGAACTTGTGAGAATTCTTGTAGAAACAATGCTGGCTCCTGATGCTAGCCCTGAACCTGCTACTAACTTATGTAAACTTTAAGCCAGTCCCATCATCTTTCTAGATCTTAATTACACACACACACACACACACACACACACACACACACACACACACACACATGAGGCATGTTTAAAAGAGAGGGAAGGGGACAGTTAAATGGTGCAAAGGATAAAGCATTGGCCCTGGAGTCAGGAGGACCTGAGTTCAAATCTGGTCTCAAACACTTAACACTTCCTAGCTGTGTGACCCTGGACATTTAATCTCAGTTGCCTCAGCAATAAATAAACAAAATAAAAGAGAAGAAATAAAAGACACTAGAGAGCAAGAAGCATGAAAGCTGTCTCTAAATATTTCAAAGACTGTCAAGTGGGGGGGGGGACTGAATTTGCTCTGCTTTGCCCCAGAGGACATATTTAGAAGCAAAGAATGAAAATGTAAAGTGTAAAGACAAAACAAAACAAAACAAAATAAAAAAAAACAAAAACAAAAACAAAAACCAGGCTTGATTGAAGGAAGGACTTCCTGAAAGCTTCCTGGTGATATAGTAAATTCTCCTTTATTAAAAATCATTGTATAGAAGTCTGAAAATATTTTTCCCCACTGAGGCAATTGGAGTTAAGTGACTTGCCCAGAGTCACACAGCCAGAAAGTGGTAAGTGACTGAGATCAGATTTGAACTCAAGTCCTCTTGATTTCAGGGCTGGTGCTCTAGCCACTACCACACCTAGCTATCTCTGAAGACCATTTTTAAAAGGCATGCTGTAGTGGGGATTTTTTTTTTTTTTTGAGAGAGGTTACTGAGGTTGCTTTCAATCCTGAAATTCTGTGAATCCCAATTTTACTCTCCATTTGCTGTCCTGCTTAGCCTCTGGCATTCAATTTCATCATTTAGACAGCATCCTTTGAGGGGTAACTTCCCCAACAGGGCATCTACAGTCACATACTAGGGTTCCCAGAGGATCACTGACTACTACTCCTGTCTGAGTTCTAGGGATAGCCCTAAATATTGTCACTCATGAGCTCCCACCAGTGTGCTTACCATTGATAATGAACTAATACACTGTATTAACTTTAAAAAAAAATTAAAAAGACTTACTGAAAAGGTAAGAATAGCAAGAACATTTGGAACAAACGATTCTGTCCACATTAGGGGAGTACTATACTCTCATACTCACAAAGTCTCTGGTAAAGAGAGATCTACCTCATAGTACAATGGGAGCCAGTCATGTATATAAAGAATACAGCTGACAAAATGCAACTTTCTAGTTCCTGGTCTCAGAAGTCTCATTTTTCCTTTATGGAATTCTCATAAAGTTACTGTGAGGCATTAATTAGTGGTGGACACATCACTTCGCTATTCAGCAAATTTAATCTGTTGTTGGGTCAGGTTTTTCTACCTGATTATAGCCTGGGCCACTTCTATGCGGGGACAGGTCTTTCTGCTGCTACTGACCAGCCCAATTTTGCTGCTGAATCAAGCCATACTTCTGCTTCCATCAAACACTGACACTCTAGGGACCATTCAACTCCAGAAGCTATGGGACTTGTGTTGGGGGCCTCTGAGGCTCCCAGACTAACAAGGTCACCTGAGCACTTCCATCTAGGAATGCTCACTTACCTGAGAGGGGAAAAGAATAACTACAGAGATAGATGTGAACATGTGCTCAGAGAACATGTGACTGGGAAGAAGACAGAAATGACTTCCCTCGTCTACCCAATCACTGGCTCAAAGTTGTCCTGGTTGGCTCCTGGCCACAAAGGAAAGAACACAATGAAGGCTGGGTTGAATCATTTTTGTATACACATTCAATTCCAGCTCAGAAACTTCAATTGTCCATTTTTTTCTGGCTCCACAGATAATTCAATGACTTTTTGTCATCACGCAGTACAAATCTCTAAATCATCATGGCTGGAAACCAACTTAGATTGAGAAGAACCAGGGAATATCTGGCCTGATTCAAGAATTGGCTCACACAGCCCAATCTACTGCTATTACATTTACACAATAAGTTAACTGTTAAGGTGCCGTGATAACTGCTTTGAAATAGCTTCGAAGTGAAGCTGACTCTTTTTCTTAGTTCCTAGTTCTTTCTTTACTCCTTACTTCAGCCAAGCTCTTTGATGGGGAACTCAAAGACCCGGTTTCATTATTCTTACTATGGCCCTAGACTAAGGCCAAGAGAATTTTACTAGTGGAGTAGAGAGAGTACAAGGCTGGGAATTACCAAAAAAAAAGTTTCCAAAAAAACTCAAACATCTACTAACTATATGGCTATATAAGGCTATTAATTATATTATACTATACTAACTATATGGCTATATAATATGGCTATATATGTCTACTAGTAATTAAATTATTATTTAAATATTTAAAATATAATTAATATAAAATAAAAATAATTAATATATAATATTACACATTATGTATGATATATTAAATATAAATTATTCAATTCTCTGAACCTCAGTTTCCTCTATTGTAAAATTATAATAATAATAATATTTCACAGAGCTAAAATGATAGTCAAATGACACAATATCTTTCCATTTTTAAAACAACATATGCATGTTAGTTAGGATTATTTTGAATTGTTATCCCTTCTTTGATCATGGGGAGCCACTGGAATTTATTGAGTGTGAGGGTGGGGTGAGAGAACATGATATGATCAAATCTGCATTTTAGGGAAATTGCTTTGGCAGCTATGCGGAGAATTGATTGGAGTGGGCAGATGTGCGACAGAGAGACCACTTAGGAGGCTTTATTGCAGTAGTTTGGGGGAGAAGTGACAAAGATCTAAATTAGAGAAGCAGCTGCTTGAGTGGAGGGAAGGGTGTCTATACAAGAAATGGTATGAAGGTGGCTGTTTAGTTAGAGGGAATATGAATGAACGGGTTGCAAATGTCAGTGACTGAGAGGATTTTAGAACCCCAACAATAATAAGAAATTGGGAAAGGGGGAGTCTCATTAACCTAACCCAATAGATTCCCTATTGCCTCTGGAATCAAATATAAGCTTGATAGTTTGGCTTATAACCTGATCCCAAACTACTTTTCCAACCCTAGTATACATCATTTCCTTTTGTTGCAGACAAACTGGCTTTCTTATCCTGAGCATCCATCTTCCATCTGTATCTGAAACTAAATGCCTGTTGATGGATTGACCAAGGCTCTGCTTACCTCTGAATTTAAAACTGATTGATCCTCATCCATTTCCCAGAGCACTGGTCCAAGGGGATGTTCATTTGTTCTCTCCCCCTAAGTGTAGCACTGAAATCTGATCCCATTCGCTGTCATTTGGAACTTGAGAAGGGAAAAGGTCATGGGCAAGGTCTTCCCGTGGGTGCTTCATCTCCTCCAGTCCATAATGGGAGATGACATACAGCACTTAGGGGCTTGGAAAGCCCTCTCCACGGCACCATAACTAGCAGTTTGGGTGCCTGTGGCATGGATGGGACATGGGGAAGGAGAACTCCGGAACAGCCATCCATGGAGGGGTGGGGACAAGAAGCCTGGCTCTTGGTCTTTTGTTGTCACAGATTTCAGGACACTGAAAGACCACTTCTAGGGAAACTACTCCCAAGGCAACTGAATTAAATTAGGACAGACAGGAGTTAACTTGGAGTTCAGGTAGCATACAGAAGGTTCCCTACTGAATGATTGTCCTGGCCAACTCTGCTATACTCAGGTAGGTGTTAGAAAACTCCTAAAGAGTGAAAATATCATCAACCCCTCTAAATTTTAATGCCTTTATACAAATAGCTGATGGCCTTACCTTAGTTACACCTCTGACTCTCTGTATATTTGATCCTTCATATGGCTGTTGAAGTAGGATCTATTGAGATTTAAATTTTACAAGAGAGGAAACCGAGGCTCATAGAGATTTAGGGACTTTTCAGTCACACTTCAGGAAAGAGAAGTGTAGAGCAATTAAAAAAAAATTAGGTTTCAAATGAGAACTCAGTTCAAATCCCACCACTGACACATACTAGTTGGTGATTTCAAGCAAGTGGCTTAACTTCCTGGGCCTTAGTTTCTTCATCTGCAAAATGAAAGATTTGGACTAAAGAATTACTATCTCTCCATGGAGGGTAGGTGCACTAAGCCTGCAATCAGGAAGATATGAATTCAAATGTGACCCATGATACTTATGATCTGTGTGACCTTGGGCAAATCATTTAACTCTGCCTCAGTTTCCTCATCTGTAAAATGGGCTGAAAAAGGAATTGCCAAACCCATCCAGTATCTCTGTTAAGAAAATCTCAAAGGAGTCATAAAGAGTCGGACATGACTGAAATGACTGGACAATGACAATAAGGTCCTTCCAACCTAAAAAAAAAAAAAAAAATGTTGGAGGTTAGCTTTGAGCACCTATCTCTACCAACTCAAATCTTTCATTCTGTTTTTCCAGATGGGAACCTCTGGTCATTCACCTTTTGAAAAAATTATGCTTTTTTTCCTCAATCTCCTCCTCCATCTCATTCCATGAGAATCAGAGGAAAGCAATCTGAAGACTTCCTAGAGCAAAGAACTTACAAACATGACATCATATATGAGGGGCATGGGAGTTAAAAGGCATCTTCCAATAAGAAAACCATTGCCTTTTGAATGATGATGATGATGATGATGATGATGATGATGATGATGGCATTTCAATAGCATTTTTTTTGCAAAAATGATTTGCATAAGATGATTCATTCCTTAACCTAATTTTTTTGGCAAGACAATTGGGATTATGTGACTTGTCCAGGGACTTACAGCTAATAAATGTCAAATATCTGAAGCCAGATTTGAACTCACATCTTCCTGACTCCAAGATTGGTGCTCTATCAACCTAGCTGCCCTATCTTTCCATCATTTATATTTTGTGTGATGAACATCTTTTGAAATCTGGTGAATCTTATGGATCCTATTCAGGATAATGTTTATGAAATAAAATGTATAGTATTCCAAAGGAAACCAATTATATGGAGGGGGGAAATTATCAAAAGGCTTTTTTTTAAAAAGATTCAAAGAATCCAGATTAAAAAGCCCCATCCTAGAACAATAACTGACCATAATTCCAAGTATAAAGGCCATTTATAATACCAGAAGACTCACAATGAAATATGAAATCCACTTGCAGATAGTGAGATGAAAGGGTCGGATTTCAGACAATTATGTGTGTATATATATACATATGTATATATGCATGTATATGTATATATATTTTGGCATTGCCAATCTGGAAATTGATGTTGCTTGATTATGAATGTTTATAGCAAGGCCTTTGTTTTTATTTTTTCAAAGGAGGTAACTTTTTCTGTTTAAAAATGTTT
The DNA here is from genome assembly GCF_048593235.1 of Sminthopsis crassicaudata. Lineage (NCBI taxonomy): Eukaryota > Metazoa > Chordata > Mammalia > Dasyuromorphia > Dasyuridae > Sminthopsis > Sminthopsis crassicaudata. Next base: position 730,922,969 of record NC_133617.1, read on the forward strand.
TTTAAAAAAAGAACAAACATCTTTTTCTAAAGAAACATCAAGGAGAGTGAGAAGAAGGAATCTAGGAGAGTTGGATCTGCCATGCGAATATGTCCCCTAATTTTTCTGTATCTCAGTTTCTCCATCTGTAAAATAGGATTAAAAATATCTGTCCTACTTACTTCACAGGGCTATTGTGAGGATTCAGCAAGATCATGGATAGGAAAGTGTTTTGAAAGGTCTAAGCCCTGTGAGGGGTTATTTTTACCCTTTCCTATTCTTCCCCCACCCTTCCACCCCCTGCCCATGCTTAACTCTAAGAGGTGAATTGAAAGCTTGTAAAAGGAAAGGGGACAAATTGTTATGAAACTCCTTTTTAGGTCAGATCCACAGAAATGTATTTTATATATAGAAGTGTATAAAGAATGGGCTTTTTTAAAAAGGACTCTGATGAAAAGCCTGTAGCAATTGAATTTGGGAGTTTAGAGCATTCCACCAGTTCCCTTTGGATGACATTTTTTTTTCGCTAAGAAATTCTGGTCTGTGCTACTTCTGTCTGCAAAAGTGCTAAGAATCTGTTATAGGACTGAATAATTCAGCCAAGGATGGAGGGATGCAACAAGGGGAAACACAAAGAGCCTTGAGCTAGCTATTTACCAGCTGAGTGACCGTGATGAATGATTGAAGTCCTTGGTTTCGGCTGCCTGAAAACGAAGACTGTAATAATGCCTTAGGTGACAGGATCATAGCCTCACAATTTGAAAGGGACCTCAGAGGCCATCGAGTCCAACCCCCTCTTTTTTTACAGATGAGGAAACTGAGGCTCAGTGTGAATTGCCCAACATCAAAAGCAAAATTTGAAGCTCAGTCCTCTGACACATAGGGTTGTTGTGAAGGAAAAAACATCCTAAATTCTAAGGCATTCTATACACAACCTAATATTGTGCCCTAAGTTAATCAATCAACAAGCATTTACCAAGTATCTACTATGTGTGGGGAAATTCCTAGATACTAGAAATTGGAAAATCATACAAAACATTCCTAATTAGAGTTAGTTGTGAGCCCTGAGGATCACAGGTAAT